>NC_028641.1:57173597-57350810 GCF_001406875.1 Solanum pennellii
TATATATATATATATCCCTCCCCTAAAATACCCAAAATACCCCTCACTTAATTAGACCTTTTTGTGAAGTTAAACTTGACTTCAAGTTTAAGATATATTGTCGGGAAACAAGTCCATGTCGCGGAGCTATTCCCGCAAGATTTCAAAATTTATTTATTGAGACAATAGAATCCGCGACGTGTACACGATGCGGACCAGAATTTTTGTCCCTTTGTGAACCATGTGCGCGACGTGGACTAGTTTCATGGTGCCTTGGCCAACTTGTTAGCCAATAGTCGGGTCCTCCTCAATGAACCCTAGGGTAGTCCTTGGGGGGTCGGAACTGGATGTTTTTACCCTATTAACATTATTTTACCTTTTAAAGTATGTTTACATTTTTTAGACTTCATAAAACACTCCCAAAACATCACAATACCTAACGACGTTTACTAATTAAATTTAACTAGTTTTTAGACGTCATGGTAGTTCTTCGACATTTAGGCTTTAATACTTCTAAATCATCCCTTGTCATTTAGGCTCTAATATTTCTAAATCAAGTTGATTGCCTTTATTTAGTCCTACAAACACTATTCTAAAGCTTGATACAATAGGTGAGACTCTAGACTAGGTCCTTGGATTTCGAAGGAATAAAAATATCCCCTCTTAGGGAACATTCGTCCTCGAATAATACTTCAAAATCTCTTTGGAACTATGACTGAAGACTAGAAGCCCAAAAAGCCTATGAGACCTAAGAATAACCCAATAAAAATGAGGAACCATTCACTCCTTTTTCAACAAAACAAATAATCACAATGAGGTAGGAACTACTTCAACTACCAAATATTCACATAATTCACAATTTCACAATTTTTAATAGGAGGAATATCCTTCTCCTTTCTATATAGCTCCACATATTAAACAACAAGCACCACATAATTTTTATAACTTCACAATTGAGAAGTTTCACAAGAAATGTCACATAAATCTATATACAAAAAATGAAATCAAGTATTATATAGTATGGAGACACGTATTTCAAGACATACATAGAACATGAAATATTAGCAAATCATTCATAATGAAGGTAAAATCATAGAAGTTTCAAAATACACTTAAGACCCTTCAAAAACAAAAAATTAGGAGAAGTTACTAACCTCAACCTTTACTAGAAGAGGAGGGAAAAAGATGAGGATATCGGGATTTAATCTCGGCCTCGGACTCCCAAGTAGCATTCTTCACTAGTTGGTTATTCCGAAGAACTTTTACAAAATCTACTTCTTTATCCCTCAACATCATCACTTGCTGATTATTATGTCTACACCCATGTATAAGGAGGAAATAGGTAGTGGTCCTTCAGTGGAGAAGTCTCGTTGTGCTTAATGTGGTAAGACACATGAAGGCAAGTGCTTAGTTGGTATGTGAAATTGCTATGGCTGGGGCAAAACATGTCACATGAAGGGGTATTTCCCTATGATTAATCCTCAAGGGGGAAAAAATTCTCATGCTCAAGCAAGTTCTCCAAATCTTGATGCTCCTAAGAAGAATCACTTCTATTCTCTACACGCTAGAGATGAACAAGAGAAGTCTCTCGATGTCGTCACCGGTGTGTTACAAGTAATCTCACTTAATTTCCACTCATTACTAGATTCGGGTTCTAATTTATCATTTTTAACTCCTCTAGTAGCTAAAGATCTTTATGTTTTATCCGATATTTTGACTGAACAATTTTTGGTTACATCCACGGTGGATGACTCCGTTGTGGCTAAGAGAATCTTAAGGAGTGTTCCTATATATTTTCCCAAAAGAGTTTCGTGGGTGGATTTTAAAAATCTTGATATGGTTGATTTTGATGTTATTTTCGGATTGGTTGCATGCTTGTT
The DNA here is from genome assembly GCF_001406875.1 of Solanum pennellii. Taxonomy (NCBI): domain Eukaryota; kingdom Viridiplantae; phylum Streptophyta; class Magnoliopsida; order Solanales; family Solanaceae; genus Solanum; species Solanum pennellii. Next base: position 57,175,457 of record NC_028641.1, read on the forward strand.
TTGCTTCCATTGATTGTCGGACTAGGTTAGTCAAGTTAAAATTTCCTAATTAACCAATTTTAGAATTGAAGGGGGTAATTCAATTCCTAGAGGTATTGCCATCTCTTGTTTCAAAATTTGCAAAATAATCTCTAAAGGGTGTCTTTACCATACAGTAAGAGTCAAAGATCTTGATACCAACATTCATCCTATTCAGTCGATCCCCGTAGTGAGGGAATTTCTAGATGTCTCTTAATATGACATGACTTTAATTCCTCCTGAACCAGAAATTTATTTTTGAATTGACTTATTACCGGATACGAATCCCATTTCAAAACCTCGTTAAAGGATGGCTCCGACGGAATTGAAAGAGTAAAAAGCTCAACTCAAGGATTTAGTAGATAAAGGTTTCATTTAACCTAGTTTTTCTCGATGGGGTGCTCCGGTATTATTTGTGAAGAAGAGGATGGGTCCTTGAGGATATGCATCGACTATCGTAAAATCAATAATGTTTCCATTAAGAACAAGTATCCTCTCCCTTGACGACTTATTTGATCAACTCCAAGGGTCAAGATAATTTTCTAAGATTGACTTGACTTTGGGGTATCATAAACTTAGGGTTAGAGTTGAGGATTTAGCTAAAACGGCATTACGAACTAGTATGGTTATTATGAGTTCGTACTAATGTCCTTTGGTATCACTAGTGTGCCGGTGTATTTTATAGACCTAATGAAGAAAGTATTTTGAAATTACCTTGATGCATTTTTCATTGTATTCATTGACGACATCTTTGTATATTCGAAGAATGAGGGTGAACACATGTATCATTTGAGAGTGGTGTTACATGTTCTAAAGGAACACCAAATATATTCCAAGTATAGAAAGTGTGAGTTTCGGTTGAGATAGGTGGTGTTTATGGGTCATATTATCTCATGTGAGGGCATAGAGGTTGATCTAAAGAAAACCGAGGTGGTTAAGAATATTCCTACACCTTTGACTCCAACTGACATTACGAGTTTCTTGGGTTTAGCCGAGTACTGTAGGAGGTTTGTAGATGATTTTGCGTCCATTTCTTTTTCTTTGACTACCTTGAACAAAAAGAGTGTAAAATTTCAGTGGTCGGAGGAATGTGAAAGAAGCTTCTAAATTTTGAAAGATAGGCTTAACTACGCTACGTTATTGACTTTACCGTATGGTACCAAGGGTTGTGTGGCATATTGTTATGTGTCCCGAGTGTGTTTGAGGTATTTTCTTATGATACATGTGAAGGTAGTAGCATATGCCTCAAGCAACTTAAGGTATATCAGAATAATTATCCAACTCATTATCTTGAATTGGCGGCCATAGTATTTGACATAAAAATATTGAGGAATTACTTGTATGGTGTTCATGTTTATGTGTATATCAGCCATAAGAGTCTTCAATACACGTTTACTTATAAGATGTTGAATCTCCGCAAAAAAAGATGGTTGAAATTATTGAAAGCTTACGACATGAGTGTTCTCTACCACCCGTGCAAAGCTAATGTGGAGGCGGATGCTTCAAGTAGAATGACAAAGGGTAGTATGTCTCATGTAGAAGAAGGAAAGAAAGACCTAGTGTATGATGTTCATAAGTTGGCTAGATTAGGTGTTGGATTGGAACATTCCCCAAATGGTGGTTTTGTGGTCCATTATATTAGTGAATCGTCATTAGTGGTCGAGGAAAATTCTAAGAAACATCTTGATCCTCTATTGATGGAGTTAAATGAGTCAGTACTTGGCAAGCTTAAAGAGTCATTCTCCTAAGGGGGTATGTGTACTTACGTACCAAGGTAGATTGTGTGTACCGGGTGTTGACAAATTGAGGGGTAGAATTTTTGAAGAAGCTCATGGGTGTCTATATTCTATCCATCCAAGTGTCACCAAAATGTACCTTGATCTCCAAGTAGTCAATAGGTGGGAAGGATTGAAAAGGGACATAACTTAATTTGTTGCTAGATGTCCCAATTGACCACTAGTAAAGGCCGAGCATCAAAGCCGAGTGGTTTGACTCAAGTAATGATGGTTCCTACTGAAGTTGGAAGACATTAATGTGGACTTCTTAGTGGGCTTTTCTAGGACACGAAGACAAAATGACTCCATATGGGCTGTTGTAGATAGAGTAATGAAAACCGCTCATTTTATTCCCCTTAAGTCTACTTATTCGGCGGAAGTGTATCATAAGTTGTATCTTGACGAAATTGTGAGTTTGCATGGCATTCCTTTATCAATCATCTCCGATAGAGGTGGCCGATTCACTTCTCTTTTTTGGAGATCTTCACAAAAAGGGTTGGGTAGTGAAGTGAATCTTAGCACCGCTTTTCATCCTCAAACGGATGATAAAGCGGAGAATACCATTTAAACCCTAGAGGATATATTAAGAGCTTGTGATATATATTTGAAAGGAAATTGGGATGATCACCTACCGTTGATTGAGTTCTCGTATAGTAATAGCAACTATTCGAGTATTTGCATGGCTTTTTTAAAAACACTCTATGGTAGGAGGTGTTGATCTCCGGTTGGGTGGTTTGAGGTAGGGGAGTCTTCACTCTTTGGTCCCAACATGATCTTTGAAGCCTTAAAGAAGGTACGTATGATAAGGTATAGGTTTAAGACAGCCTATAGTCGGAAAAAAATCCTATGTCGATGATAGAAGAAGAAATGTTAAATTTAAATTACGTGATATAATGTATTTGAAGATTTCACCTATGAAGGGGGTAATGATATTTAACAAAAAGTGGGAGTTGAGTCGCATTCCCAATGGGGTTTCGCAAAGGGTAGGAAAGGTTGCATATGAATTGAGGTTACGTAATGAACTAGCTTCTGTTCATCCAGTATTCTGTGTTTCTATGCTTTACAATTGCATTAGCGATCCCATGTCAATACTTCCTATCGAAGGTCTTGGTTTTGATGACGAACTCTCCTATGAAGAGGTTTTCATAGAGATCCTTGATAGACAAGTTATGAAGTTGAGGAACAAGGAGGTGACCTCTGGAAAGGTGGTAAGGAGAAACCAACTAGTTGAAGGGGAAATATGGGAGGCTGAGGTAAAATTGAAGTCTCTTTACCCTCATCTCTTTCCTAAGGAAGGTCATTTATTCCTACTACTAATGAAAATAATGAGCAAATACAAATTTGACTTTATTTTAAGAAGTATGCATAATTTCGGTAAAAGGATTTTGCTAAAATGAGTTTTCATGGAAAATGGTCTTTTTCATGGTTTGCACTTATTTGTATATTTGGTTTAATATTTCTTTCATGAAATGGTATTTAGAAAGTTGATGTGTTTTAAGAAGTTTTTGCTTAAGTGACTTGATGATCGTGTTGAGATAAAGTTGATATTGAGAAGGAAATTCCTCATGTTGTGATGTTGAGCTCATATATATAGTAAATTGTGATTTGAGTTGCTATATTTAAATGCCATATTGTTATGTTTATTTGAGTTTTAACTCACGTTGATTATATATGTTGTTGGTTGGACTTCTAGTATTGAGTCTATCCTTTCTCTTCAAAGGATTTTAGTCTCATTCGAGAACGAATGTTTCTAAGGGGGATAATGTAACATTCCAAAAGTCCAATACCTAATTTAGAGCGTCACATGTTTTTCTTAGGTTGGTAACACTGTATTAAGACATTAAATAATGTATATATATCATTTACGAAGTTTTAGAGTCAAGACGTCAAGAAATGTCCATGACGTCCGGAGACTAGTTAAAGAGGTGCTTTTTTGTCTTAGGCTATTTCACGGGTTTTAGGAGTCGGAAATTGATGAAAATTTGTGGAGAAGTCTGGGTACGACTCCCCAAGGACCACCTTAAGGGTCCTTCGAGAGGATCCTTGCATTTGACCCAAATCTGCAAATTTACGCAATATTGAAAGTAGCCATCTATGAAGCCAATTGTGACACCTCTAAAATGACTTAGGTGAATCTAGCGCTTAACATGTTTGTCATGAGATTCTAAAGTCCTAAAATGGTTTATAATGTTGTAATTAGGAAGTGTCTAAATATTTAGGTGAATTGGAAATCTAACGGCAGGGGACGACAACAACGTTCGATGACTAAGTCACATATATGTCATATTTGCTTATGTGTGTTGAATGATCTTATTATTTCCTTATATGAGTAATAATATTTTTTATATCCATTATTTCGAGTTTCATGAAGTTTGGAGGACAAACGTTCATGACGTTCGAAAGATGTGCCTTGAAACGTGCTTATGTGTTTTGGATAGTTTTACGGTCTGTGAAGATATTCCTGTACTTTCTTAAGACACTTGGGCGCTTTTAATGTCAAGGAAGCCACTTCCCCATTGAACACAGACATCAGGGTCGAGAACCACCTTCATGGTCCGTGAAGGTGGCCGTAGTCTCTGTGCGGGCTGTCCAAAATTTGACTTCCAAATTAATTCCATTCGACTTTTTAATAATTTTTGTTTATTTTCAAAGGTTCATATCATTAATATAAATAGTTTCAATTATTAAAACATTCTTTTAACTCAATATTTGAAGCCCCAAATTAAAACCACAAAGTTCTCTCTCTAAAAATTCCTCTATTGTTGAAACCTCAATCTTTAAGGAAGAGGAAAAATTTCTCAAGGTTTTCCACCTAATTTCGTGATTTACTTATTTTCAAGGTATGGTTTTTATCCTTGAAACTATTTTCATCAAGGAGCCAAGGTTTAAATTGATTTTCAAAGACTTTCTGAAAAGATTCGATTTCTAACTTGTGAACTAGCCATGGGTTATTGCGTAAAACATTTTGAATCATTGAATATAGATTGAATTGATTTTAATTAGACGTTTTTAGCCTAATAAATTCATGAACCCACGCAAAACATAAACACTTCAATTTGTCAATATTATGGGTGTTATTATCATGTCTCAGTGCTTATGAATTCTAATGTAGTTTTTATTTGGCTATTGAATGATGTACGAATTGTATTGGATTTACGTATAGGTTGTCTTGGGTTGATGAATTTATATTGAATTTAGTTTTATTCATTGAGAATTATGATTTTTGTATTGAATTGATTGTCATGACCACGGGTATTGTATTGGATGATTTAGCTAAGATTAAAGTGATGAGAATAGATTGGTGGTACGCTACCCTAATTCATTTTATTTTATGCAATGTAGGTCTTTAATTATATTATTAATGGAGTGGTCCACTTATTGTTGTGAAGCTACTTGTTTCACTTGTGAATTATGTGACCTCTTTGGCTTTACTTTATGTATTATTATGATCACGGTCTTGTTGGCACTACTTGATATATTATGACGATTTGTGTAGTTGACTTATGTTAAATATGATCATATGTATGTACTTGAGATTAAGCAGATAGTATGTGTTTTTCTATTGATGTTGTTAGGTTATCATGTTAGCGTATGACTATATCCTCATGTGTGTAGTGTTAGAGTTGATGCATGTTTCTTCCTATTTGGTTATATGAGCCTTCATATGGTTATAATTATGATTATATAGTAGTATATAAGATGACCAATAGTTGACTTTGTTAAGCCAATGTGCTTCCTGATGATATGATATATGTGATAACGTAAAGTATTGATATGTCTTGATTGGTTGATTTGTGTCACTTACTTGATACATATACATTGTTAATATGTGATTCTTGACTTAGGATGCTAAAGTCTCTTAGTATTGTATGTATGAATGATATGTGGTCTCGAACATAGTGAGAAGGTCAAAATATGTGGAGCCCTCAACCTCATTGAGAGGTTATGATATCCTTGAAATCGAAAGTCGTAATGGTATACTTCTTGTGTGAATGGTGAACTAAATTTTGGTTTTCTTAAACGTCATGATATAATCCTCAGCAAAATCATTTAGTTATCCTCTTAACCATTGTAAGGCAACCTAGGGGACCTCTTTGGTAAAGTGTAATGCGATTGGGTTGTGAACTAGATGTGGAACCTCTTTATCTACTCTGTTATGTGAAATACTCTATGAGAAAAAAGGATGGCACCGAGTGAGTATAGTTTGGGAAGTGTCTATACATAAGATGACATTAGAGAACAAATAAATCCTTCATATTATAAAAAATGTGCCTACATGTGATGTGTCCAAGTTCTCCTATTGACAAGTAGAACACACTCCATCTGCGTAGGTTACAACTCCGTATTCCATGCCTTGTTACCATGGTCTATATCACTTATTTCCTATTCTTATCATATGGGATACCTACTAGTATTTGAGAAGTTCTATCAAGTTTAGGTGATGGTATGGGACGATACCTAGACATTGCACAATTGGGTTTTGAAGATGTTAGTTAGTGAGTCCCTAGGTCTTCTCCGAGACCATTAGTTGAATGTCCTTATTGATGAATGTCTCTTAAATTAACTAATGAAGTAATGAATTAACTTGGAAATCATGTAAACAATTAAGTACCTAGTCAAGAGTAACTTTAGGCATTGCCTAGTTAAAGTGTGATGGGGGAATAAAGGATGATCTCTTCATAGATTATCTAGGGAAGTCTTAAGAATAACTCTAGATAGGAAAGGTGTATCATAATTTAGGCATAATATAAACTTAGGAAGTCTTACGGATTATTCAGGTAATCTTGAAGAGGGTGCATGCGCGTTCTTTACTAGAATTAATTAAGTCTTTGCATAACCTCGGTGAGGTTAATCTTATATCATATATGTAAGGTGTTTTTGTGTGTTGTAAGTGTGCGTATCTCATTAAAGTTAGTCCCAAATATCATTTAGGTGTGCCTTTAGAGGGCGTATGGGTGGTCTCTCTTTTTCTTACTTAAGTGAGTCTTAGGATAACTGTAAGTGAGAAGGTTGCATGTTAGAAAGGGCTCAGTGTAACATTGAAGTAATTCACTGTAACCTTGTTCTAGTTCACTGTATGTTTGAAGTAGTTGACTATTACATTTCTTAAAATGTGAATAAATGTTTAGGTGTTATCATAGGTGTTTCTAAGGTGTTAAATTTTGTTGTTATTCTTATACGATGATAATTTATTCAACAAGAGCATATTTCCATTAAATGTCCGTTATCATGATTTTTATGCATTAAGCCATTCATAGCACATGTGTTTTTACTAATTCCACACTTTTATCAATCTCTAAAGTGATTCATAGGTGAAGGTGCTTTTGGGAGAAAAAAATGGGATTATAGGATCTTTCAGCCAAGGTTGAAGTATGTCTTCATTTGACTCGAGGGCATTACTATGTTAGAGTTCTTTTATTCAAGCATCGTAGTAGACTTAGTAGTACTATATTTCTATTGTATAGGCTGTGTCCCAAGTATTCTTATGTCTAAGATTTGATGATACGAGACTTATTATTTTCTATTGTTTTTATTTGAAAGAGTTTTTGAAACACAATTCTAAAGATAGGAAAAGTTTTAATTCACACTACTTTTCAGATATGTATATGCGATGAATGATACAGAAAAGGCTTGTAGAAGACCTCCGAGAGGTCAAGTACGTGATCCCACTTGGTAGTATTACCCTATCTTCTAAGGTATGCTATCGGAATGTGATACAAATTCACATGGCGTCGATTGCTCCGTACTCCAACAATTAGCAACATTTCCAAAAGTGGCAAAAAGACTAGTCTGTGAACTTATCAACAGACCTGCAGGACGGTTGGGGCAAGGGGCTTATACAGACCTATGGACCGTAGGTCGTGGTCTCTTATGTCAGGTCTATGATTTCACTATCCAATTTTATAGGGGTTAATTTAATTATTTAATTACTTGGGGGTATAATTAGGGGTTAAGGGGTTTTAATTAAGTTAATAAGCTACCTTAAGTCTAAATCAAACTTAAGACCCCACAATACCGAAACTCACATCTCTCTAACATATCTCTAGTCTCTCTCTTCCCCAAACTTCATCCTCCATTGAGAATACAAGAGCTCAATTCAAGGACGAATTTACCAAGGTTTTCATCTAAAATTCTTGGAAGATCATAACTAAGATATGGTTTATTTCACTCTTAGGATTTCATTCGCCAAGATTCCTTTCCAAAGATGATCTTCAACTTCCCCAAAACCTAGGGTTTCAATTTAGACATGGATCTATTTTAAAAATAAAATTGTTAATCAATTATGATGAATTATAGTATTTTATCATTGTTTAACTAAGTTTTTAAGGTTGATTTAGGTAAATCACTCATGATTGACCATTTGATCCCTTGTTCTTCTTTACACTCACTATATCTTGTAATTCTATATTAGTTGCAAAAGATGATGTTAATATGAGGATGTAGAATAGTAATTACAATGTATTACTACTTAAATTTACCTTGATTATGCAGTCGCTATGTGTTCATTGGTAATTGAGGTATGGAGGCTATGGAAGGGCAAGAAGGTATAAAGGTTGTTTCTTATTTAATTCAATTATGAAGGATTAGTTTTTTAAATTGTGTTGCTTCTATGTCTAATGTGTGGTTGTGATGTTGATAGAAAATATCCCTCATCCCTAACCCTAGACTATTGAATTTATCATAAATCATGCAAGTATGTTATGATATTATTATTATATGATTGAAATTAATTCCTCATGATTATAATAATGTAACCTTATAAAAAACCAAGACTTTTATTAAAGTCTAACATGGGTGTCTTGAGGTCTAGACACTATTTTTAGGACTATTATAATTAAAGTATGTAATGTAAGTGGTTTACACAACAAAAACTTTTAAGAACATCCATGACATTTTGGAATTTCGTTGACGGACGTACTAGCGTGCCTTAGCCTATTTGACTAGCTTTTAGGAACCTGAAATTCATGATATAAGGTGGAAGGGTGTATAACAAGTGTTAAAGATGAATCGGAGTTGAAACGTCCAGGTACAACTCCCCAAGGACTAACCAATGGTCCTTGAGGAGGACCCTAGCACGTAGGAGGCAACACTTCATGGGCAATGTGTAACCACGGAAGGAAAATGACGGCTCGTGTGTGGATTGACGAGGTGTCGATTCCACCAGTCCTCTCAAATATAGACAAATTACTGGATCCCTTGCATGCACAAGTTTCTGGCCAAAACGACAAGTGTACAGGACGGAGGGGTGGCGAGTCGTCGACTCATAGACGGCCCGTCGATCGGGGTCTCGCCTGTGAGGGTCAAGTTTTCCTCCACATTTTTAAGTTGGTTAGTTAAATTAATTGTGGGGTTAGATGGTTAGATAGGGAATTGAGAGATTCTAATTAAGTTATTTAACCTCCCATATACAGACCCAACCCCAATTAGTCTAAACATAACCCTCAAAACAAATTCTCTTGCTTCTCTCTTCTTTCTCTCTCTATTGGAAGATACCATTGAAGATAAGCTAGGGGAGGGATTTGGAGACTAAAAAAAGGGAATATTTAACCATCAAATCTTCATCAAACATTGAGCTATAGTATCTATTAACCTTTGAGACTTCTTTCCTCAAAGGGTTCATTCAAAGTATTTCTAAAATGTGGAGTTTTGAAGTGGGTTACATCTAATCTCGAAATTGATGTTGTGAACTGAGTTGTTTATGATTTCTCTAGGGCATAATGTATATGATAACATGTATTTTAACTTGATGATGATAATTGTTGATGGTTTGATCTAAATTGTAGAGCATGATCCTCAACCTATAACCCTAGGTTGTGATCATGACATGTATTGTATAATGATCATTCAATTGACTTGGTTATTGATTAAATTACTATCCTATGGTGTTATTATAAATAGATTAAGTTGAATAATATGTCTATCATTCTAGTTCTTGAGATGTTATTTAGGTTATAAAGTATATTGTGAATTTGACCTAAGTATCTTATATTAAGTTATGATCTAGTGTTGAATGGGGTTATCGTGATGCTATTGGCCTTGTTATATTATTGGTTATCATTGCGTGATGATGTTACTCCCCTAATTGGGTTGAGTTATGGTTTGATGGTAAGACCTTTATGATGAACTATAAAGGAGACTTGGTATGTCTTCTGATCCGTATACTTTAATTCAAAATATGGTTAATTGTGATTAAGTCATGATGTTGTGTTGGAGGATGCCTTGTTTAGGGTGGTATGATGTTGGATTCAAGTGTCTTGACTATGGTTGTCAGATTGATTAAAATTAAATGTTATATGGATGTTGATTACTACCAATGTGCCTTATGAAGAATGAATATGTAAATGTGGTAACCTCACTTATATGAGTTATAATAAAAGCATTATACTCATTCAATTCTTATTGAGCTATAATGATGATGATTATACTAGATCTATACCCTATGACCTAGACTGAGCTTCGATTGATAATTAAGTACATTAAATACATTACAATAAAGGGATATAGCTTAGCACTGAGCGAACTTGACAATTGGAGGCGATGACTTTCCATAGAGGAAGAGTTATCCTATAGTTCTATATGTGATGTTGAATCCCCTTTTGAGGTATACTTATTAAATGGATTCCCATGAGAGGAGGTCGTAATTACTCGATGGTATTTAGAGGGAATACCTATCTCTTAGTTCTTGAACTATGTTTACCCCCATAGAAAGATTAGCCAGTGGATCCACCTAGAAAGCTACGTTTATGTTTGGTTTTACTTTGGCCGGTAGACCACCTTCCATCGGTGTAAGGTTTTAGAACACTGGATTCCAAACATAGCTCTTCCGGTCTATGTCGGTTAAGACAACTGTTCCCTATACTTAAATTATGTAATGAAGTATAAACTAACAAGGGTGACTGAAGAAGTTTGACTTAGCCTAGGTATGGGTATGGGACTCTTTCTATGACATGCACTTATTTGCCTTGAGGGAAGCTTTATGAAGTTTATACTACATATATCTATGCTAATGAAGTAAATGATGACAAAATGTTGACTTTACATGTAAATGATATCATATGATGAGTGGTTATTCTTATGAACATGTATCTTGTCTATGATATTAAGGTATTATGTTAAGTATCCTTAAATGTTAAATTATGTAAAGTTGGTGTTATGGGTTATTGTTAGGTTACATGATTGAGTAAGGTTATGGGTCTTTGCTTGGTTATTCCACTTGTTGACTTGATAGGTATTCATGAGTACTTGTCTTGGTTATTATGCTATGATAAACTCTTGTTCATGCTTGTGATGTTATTCCTTTATTATAGGGTTTTAGTAGATAATGGGTTCAAGCATGTTGGAATGCATAGTACTTACTTTTCCATAATAAATATGTCTTGTTTCTTTGTATGGCTTATTTAATTGTGCAAAGAACTTTAAAAGGATAAAATAGCATGATCTAACTAAATGTCCTTTTTTGCATGATTTGACATTATATGTGAATATGGTCTCATACTTAATACAAGTAGCATACTAACCCCATTTTTTTTCCTTTTCTCAAACATTTTAGGTTCCGGTCGTTTAAGGCTTATTCGAGATGACTTCAAGACCATCCTAGTGGGTAGCTCATCGCTTCCCGAGGGCGATGCCAATTTCGAGATTATGTTGTTGTTTTGTTCTAAATACTTTTATATTCCTTCTATTTTCATTTGAGTACAATTTGTATAAGCCTATGTGTGTCTTCTTTACATTGATGTAGGGCTACCCCCAATTTATTATTTTGATCGTTTTAGATGGCTAAGAGATGAAACAATCTTTAAGACTAAGTTTTATCTTATATATATGTGTGTGTATGTGCAATTAAACTAGAAGCCTATACCTTCCTATACGAAGGGTTTATGTACACTTGATACGATATATATTAAATTCTTCCGTATTTTGACTTATGAATGCAATTATTTAAACTAAGTCTTAGTATTCATAGAGGATGACGACACCGATTACACCTAGAGGGTAAACCCGGATGTGACAAACTTTGTATCATAGCATGATGTTGAATTATCGTAGAGTCAATGTCTCTCTCAACCACGTCTATATCAGTTCGTATTCATAATTGTGAAGTGTCCCACACTTATGACTAGGAACCTACATGATGCCTAGGAAACTCTAATTTTCTTGGAAATCTAATATCGTGCCATTAGAGTATGCTTTTGGTGTGTATTTGCATCTAATCCTATCGTTGTCATTATAGGAGAAATTGAACAATCGAAGCAATACGGCGCGAAGACTAGAAAAGGAGATTGTCAATGCGGGAGCTCCTCCCTGTGATGATCATGTTCCTTTACTTGAACAAGATGCTAATGTTGAACAAGCACCGGTCAATCCTCCACCTTTGGCGGAGTATGAAATAAGGGCTATCCTTGCTAAAATTGCACAATCCATTACTACTGATGGCCCATGCTAATCGGGAGGTTGTACCCCGAGCTCATGAAAAAGTCATTACCATGGAATCCCATTTAAGGAATTTCATGAGGATGAATCCTCCTACATTCTATGAGTCTAAGGTTGAACAAGACCCCAAAGAGTTCAATGATGATGTTTATACGGTACTCTTGGCTATGGGGTTATCCACTAGTGAGAAAGCCTAGTTATCCACTTATCAACTCAAGGATGTGGTTGAAGTATGGTATGTCCAATGGAAAGATAATAGGCCATTAAGGGATGGTCTTTGACTTGGGAGTTCTTTAAGAAAGCTTTTCTTGATCTGTTCTTTAATAAGGAAATGAGGGAAGCTAAAGTGGTAAAGGTCATTTAACTTTGCAGGGAGGTATGACTGTTCATGAATACTCTTTTAAATTCACTAAATTGTAAAAAAATTATCCTTTTTTGTTTTGCGATCCTAGAGATGAAATGAGCCGCTTTGTGATAGGGGTGTCAAATGATTTTCAAGAGGAGTGTCGTTTGGCTATGCTAACACTAAACCATTTTCGGCCTACAGCAACAACACGTAAGTGTAGCCTAAACTAGCAAAAAGTGTGGCCTTTGATAAAAGGCTACACTTTTGGACATTCAGCAACACTTTTTAGGGGCTGCCCAAAAGAAGGGTAACCTTTGACATTAGGCAACACTATTTAAATGTTGCCATCTTTGGCTACACTTATAAAGCGTAGCCAAATAGGTATAAGGGCACACTTTGAAGATGTGCATTAGCAACACCTATTTTTTGTTAGACTACACTTAAAAGCGTTGCCTTTTCAGATTTATTGGTCACACTTAAAAAGTGTTGCCTTTTATTGGTCATCTATTGCAACACTTTCAAAGTGTAACTTTTTATCTACCTAGAGCAACATTTACAAAGTGTAACTTCAACATTTATAAGCCTACATGTAGAACAAATATATATAATATATTTACATACATACAAGTGACCTAAAACACAAAATGAACTAATTAATCATTAAATTCAAGCTATATATTTCAAATAAACTTCGAGAAATATGTCATGTACAACCAAAAGATAGTATGTGTTGTGTACATACCCATACTTATACATCAATATTCTAAATGTGTACACAATAAATCAAATATGTATTTAAACTTTTACATTAATTGAAAAACTCTTCATCATCCACTTCAAATTTGATCACCTCCATTTCCCTGCACAAATAAGACATTGGCAGTTATATAGAAGAGGTAAGAAGTTCCGATTGCAACAATATAGAGAGGCAAGAAATCTAGCAGTTACAGAATACAGATGCCTACTTGTATTTTGATGTTCTCCCTTAGGTGTCTAGAATTCCAAATGAGTTCAACAACAATGAATAATTGCATTAGGGTTCAAACTTCATAAGAAACAATATAAAATATTTGGTGTTATACAATAACCATGATGCACGCAAACTAACACGAACACTAAAGAAAAAAGGAATTAATGAGGAGACACATACAATTAGATTCTCCTAATAATTATTTGTTTATTTGTTTGTAGTTATGGAAGCATGCCTTCTACTAGGATGTCAAAAGTTATGGTTATAACATGGATATTCTATATAATTCAAACCTTAGACACTAACAATAAATTACCAATGATGAAATAACAAAAACAATATATAAGTCAATAAGCAAGATCAAAGATCTGTTATACATACCCTGTGAAAATACATTTCTGAGTTGTTAGGAAAATCAGAATTGATAACAACATTAACTGCTTGAATATCAATTCCTCTAGTAAACAAATCTGTTCCATCAAGAAAGAACACAAAATTAAGAAATTTAACTATTAATCAATTTGAAATTTCAGCTGTAACGGAAAGCGTGACGGACCATCGTAGCCATGACGGTCCGTCCTGCATGTTCGTCATGAAGATCAGAGAAGTAGTAGAAGAAACTTGCAAGTATGGGATGACGGAGTCCACGACGGCCCGTCATGACCACGACGGATGACTACGACGGCCCGTCATGACCACGATGGCCCGTCATGACCACGACGGCCTCTCATGACTACGACGGCCCGTCGCGAGGTCCGCGGCAGCCCATCGCGAGGTCCACGACGGCTCGTCGTGACCACGACGTCCCGTCGCGAGCCGTCGACCCAGTCAAAGAAAGAAACTTCAGGCGTAAAGAGAGGCGAAAAGAGTACTATGAGGAAAATGACTTTACCTTTTTGCGGGCACTAAACTGGAAAGAGAGGAGAAGGGAAATGATCTTCACCACGAAACTCGAACCAGTAACGACACATGAAAATTCCAGGCAGAATCTCGAACCAAAACAAACCTTGGAAAAATTGATCTGCGAAACAAATTAGATGTGATATTTTTATTGACACTGAACTCTTCTTTCCTTGAATGTGTTTTTAATTATTTTGTTCAGCTCCTCTAAAAAAACACATGAATCAGATAAGAACACAAGACTACGAGGTACACTCTCAAAAATCAACTAATGAAGCTATAATAGTAGCCTCACTCCTAAAAATTCGTATAAGAACACAAGAATCCAAACCCTAAAGCTAAAATTTACACTTTCAAAATAGAAGTTCTTACCTGATAAACCCTGTTCCAACAAAAGCAGTCTGGAATCCTTTTCTTCAGTGAGAAATTAAAGAGAAAAGCGTGACAAAAAGACTATTTAACTTCATTTCATCATCTTGCAAACAATCAGTTCATCATAAAACACAAAAAAAAAAATTGAACTATCAATGACTTCACAAAACAATATAGGCATCGGAAAAGAGAATCAGAATCGGAAAAGAGAATCAGACTTACTCTTAAAGAAATCGTTATCGGAGAGACGACTTGAACTATCAGTAACTTCAAATCTTCAACTCTTCAGTTAGTTCTTCGGTGACTTTAATGCTTCACTTCTCTTCACAAATCGCAGAAGAGAACATCGCAGAAGAGAAAGAGTGTTCTCAGCTATCTCTCACAAATCGCAGAAGAGAAAGAGTGTTTTGAGCTATTTCGTTCTCAGCTCTTCACTTCGTTCAAGCGTTCTGAGCGCACAATCGCAGAACAGAAAGGGGAAAAGGGGAGAGTTGTTTTATTATTTTATTAATGTTTATTTTTTTTGGCCAATAAAAATGGGAGGGAGTGTTAAAAATATTGGAGGGAATACAATATTTTAGTGAAAAATTTTAAGCCAACACTTATAAGGTGTTGTTTTTTCAATTATAAAAATATGTTATTTTAAAAGTGTGGTTGTATCTGTAAATAAGTGTTGTCAATTATATCATATTGTAACAACACTTATAAAGTGTAGTTTATTCCTTTAAAGAGTGCACTTTAGAAGTATTGCTAAAATTAATGTAGCTAAAAGACAAAATCTTTGGCTACACTTTAAAAGTGTTCCCAAAAGTATTTTAGGCAACACTTTATAAGCCTTGTCAAGATTTAGTGTTGCCGTAGACCTAAAATGGTGTAGTGTACATGAAA
The DNA here is from genome assembly GCF_001406875.1 of Solanum pennellii. Lineage (NCBI taxonomy): Eukaryota > Viridiplantae > Streptophyta > Magnoliopsida > Solanales > Solanaceae > Solanum > Solanum pennellii. The sequence goes on from NC_028641.1 coordinate 57,191,157, forward strand.
ACTTGAACATTTATTGCCTTATGGTGCATGCAAAACATGTAGAAGAAGCAAGGAATAAGAGGAAGAGTAGATATGTTAAGAGGCCAAGATCTTTTGATGGAGGTTCTTCTATGAATAGGCTCGAAATACAAGACAAGCCTAAGTTCAAGAAGAGTTTCTCTAATCCAGTTCCATCTAAGTTCCCTAAGGCTCGTGATGAGAACGTTGCTAAACCTAGATCTCAAAAGGGAAAGGAGTGGAAACACAACAAATTATAAGGCTACATGTTCCAAGTGTGGAAAGGGTCATTTTGGTGAATGATTGTTAGGAATGGGAAATTGTTTTGGTTGTGGTAAAAGTTTGCACAAGGTTAGGGATTGTGCGAATATGAGAGGTCAAGAAAGGGTAGTCATCAAACTTAAGCAAGTGGTTTTGTAGCATTCTATAAAATATACTTGTCAAATAAAAAGTCAACTATGTTTTACGAATATGTATTGGGGTACATAGGCATCCCAATGCCCAATATTGAGTAATATTGGGCATGTTAGAGAATATTGTCTTAAGGGTGTTAGACAATTTTGGATGTATTAACAAGTAACTTAAAACAAGCTTGTTTAGGAATTATACCTGTAATGAAGACCCTAAGCTAAAATTCTTATTTTCATTACTTACACACATTAGGTGCTAGGCATCCAAGTGTCAAGCTAGAGTACCATAACACATGATCATCTAAAATTATCATGTATATTAAGTAGTGCACAAGGACATAGTGAGGATCCTTGGAAAAAGAATGGAACTTTCAAAAGTGCACGGTTAGGAAAGTGCATAGAAACACTTGTGCAAGCACATGTGCTACTGACCGAGAAACAATGCCCAACCAATTCGGTTAAGGCGGTTAGGGTACAGGCACAAGTTGTGTCAAGACACATGGGGCCGACAATCTTAGCCAATCCTTGGCTATAAATAACTTACCTAACTATCAAACTAACCTAGGACTAACTATAATGAACTAACTAGTGTGGCTGACATCCTAAGACCTAACTGGGTGACACTAGACTAGTAGCTAACTATTAATTTAAATTAATGGTCAAATTGAGACCCCTAGTAAATTTTTAGAATTTGTCTAAATGAAATGCTTTCGTATTTTTAGTCAATTTATGAGAGGAATTTTTGTAATTAGCTAATCAATTTGTTTAATTAAGTTATTAAGCCTATGTTGAATTAATCAATATTCCATTCCTAAGACATAGAATCATGTTTATCTAGTAGAAACCTACGACTGAAAAATAGTGAGCAAACGTCAGAAAAACCTTAGGCGATTTCAAGGCAATTCTTCAAGATTTTCGTGCAAAGAACCGGGTTATCTTTGTAGATTCAATTCTAAAATAAGGTATGGGTTTTCTTTGTTGTATTCCTCTCCAAAAGAGGCTTTTCAAACATTTTTAATTAAAGAAAACTGAAACTAGGGTTATTCCAAATTAAATTGTTGAATGTTCATCTCTATAGTTCTCACTTTTTCCTATTCTAGTAGTATGTATAATGTAAATCTCGAGCATATTGTTGGTATGTGGTGCTAACTGATCATTATGTGTAGGTTTCTGTGATTTATAATGTCGAATGAGACCTATAGGTTCCGTATGAATAGAGTATTATTTACATGAGATAACATATTTTGTAATGCCTAATTGTGTTCGAGAAGATAAAATTGGTATAAGTCGTTAATAAAATTCGGTTAATCATTGAAAGGAATGAAGGTTTCGATTACTGTGAGAGTTTACACTAGATATGTTTTGAAGTGTTTTGAATGCGATGTTTCCAAGAAGAAATAAGAATGAGAGTCAAAGCTAGTTAATGAATCGTCAATGCCAAATCAACGTACTGAATTGTTCTTATAGGCTAATCAAATGCTAAAAATTGGATGCTCAAAATGATGAGATTATCATAGTAAATAAATGTAGTTAATTGAGTTGGCAAGTGATAATATTAAACTTTGATTTATGCCAAAAAATTTGCCAACAATATTATTTCCAAAAATATGAAATAGAATTGGCCAATGATTAAGTCATACCAATCATAATTCAATGAACTCATAACATAGGGTATGCCAATGATTGGGACAAGTCCCAACATACCCTATCTAAATGAACTTGTGAATATAGTAACACATTGAATGAATTCTTATAACATTCACAAAGGATGGTACAAGACTATTAATTAACGTTGAAGAAGATAAGGTGAGTAATGAAATAACAGAAAGCTTATTAGTTATGAAATTTACTTTATATAGGGTGTTAAAGGATGTGAGACAAGTCTCACATACACTTAAATGATTATGTCAAAGGTACTCACATAAAAGTGTGTTAGAAATCGTGAGACAAGTCTCACTCACACCATGATAATAAGTACATAATGGGATGAATAGTCATCTTTTGAGCTAAGCATACCTCATACTAGAAGCAAGCTTCCACAATGTATGAATCAACTCTACAAGTTTTAAAGTATAATAAATCTGATAAGCACCGATAGACTAGAAATAAGCTTGTGCCATCACATGTAGGCCTCATGAGATGAGACTACCACCAAGATGGATAAGGGTCTCAAAAGTCTCTTAGTCTTCTAACTATGTCACCAGCATAGGTTACTAGGTAGTGGATCCCATTAGAAAGCTAGGGAATAGTGGGTTTCACTTTGGCCGGTCAACCACTTCTTTTTGGTGTGGGGAAGACACTATATTTCATGTTATCCCAATGAAAGTCCTCAAAGAATATCCTAAGTTAGCCTAGAATGTTCAAAGTGATAATGAGATCAAGGAGAAGAAATGTATGTTCAAAGTGAACTAAGTACCAAAACCTTAAAGATATCAAATCATAAGTGTTTGATAAGAAGAAAGTTTTACCAGTTATTAGTTTATTCCAATAAAGGGAGCAAAATTTAATGACTCATCAGTTGGAGTATGAATATATGCCCCAAGAACTATATATTATTCCAATAAAAAATAATGGGAATAGCCAATAAAGATTGACTTATAAAGACTTCATGCCCAATTTAACAAGAATTAAAAAAATAACTTGTGAGTAAGGTAGTGAAATCATTTCCTTGGTATTTTGGATTACTTACTTGCTACATTTTAGGTATGGGACTACAAAGAATCATTTCACTCGTAAGTAAAATAGAGGATCAAAGGATATCATTGAACTACACAACATAAAGAAGAAAAGACTGAAGAAAATAAACAACGGGAGAGAGAGCTCTAGGCCTAAGGGGAGCAAAAATATTAATTTTTTCTTGAGTTGTTCTAAAATTATGTTCATGATTCCAAGGTCTTATGTTCATATAGAAAATTAGTTCTGTGCTTATAGGGAGCAACCACCTCTAGAACCTCACCAATTTCTCATGAATAGGCTCACCATCCACTCACTTGAAGTTTTTGCATATTATCTCTATGTTAGAGAATCTTTAAGGGAGGGAAAAATATAAGATAAAGTGCATCAATGAGATCCTCCCAAGAAGTGATTGATTCCCTTAGTAAATCGGACAACCTATTTGTTTCCTCCCTTATTAGAGGAAAGGGAAACAAAAAGAGTTGCACTAACTCCTTTGTTATATTCGTTTAATAGAATGGTCCACACATGTCCATTATGTTTCGGATGTTGTCAAGAGTGTCGTCATAAGCAAGTCCCACAAAGAGACCCTTCATTTGAAACATATAAATGCTCACATAAAACACCATATTGTAAACACTTAGAGGCAATCATATAGCACCTACACCTCATAACTTATTTTTAGTGACATAATGAAAGTTCCCGATGTCATCATTGTTCCCTATTTGGCTAAAATTTCGCCCATTAAAACTCATATCTTGACAAATTTTAATGAAAAAAACCAAGGACACAAATATGTTGATTCAATTATAATAATATCAGTAAATTACTAAACATCAATAAAAAATTATAAAAACCACTCCCAGTATCAACCCCTTTATTGATAACACTTAACTACACTTTATCTAATTCTAAGTGTATGTTATCGCTAAAATTATGAACTTCTTGTTCTATGTAATTGTCTCTGACTAAGTGGTATATATAACCCTTAGATATCATCTTATTATCTTTTAAATGGGAAATGATTTGGCCTGTTTGATTTGCAGCACGCCTTTCCACTCCAGCTCTAACTCATTTTGAAACTGAACCTTATTACCCTGTTTCGACAGTCTATAGTAGCATAGAACTTAAAGAGCCAATCCATACCCGAAATTATATTTAAATCAAGCATGGCTAATTCTACTAGGTCAGCATGAGTGATTCTATCAAGGACATTAATTGGGAAATCTTTATATGCGCTTTCTGCTCTAATGTTGTCTCCTATGGGAGTACTAACTAGAAAAGGCTCATGTAAGATCTCATGAGGAAAGTCAAATTTATTAGCTACTAAAGGAGTAACAAAAGACAAAGTGGATCCTTGATATAACAATGCATACGCAGGAAAAGAAAAGACATGCAACGTACCCGTGACCACATCAGCTTACTTCTCTTGTTCCTCTCTATCTTTCATAATATAGAATCTGTTCCTCTTGGGAGGTTCAGATGCATCATTAGGATTCAACCAAGGCTGAGCATCTCTCTTGGCCCTATTCCTAACATGTGGGCAGTCCCTGACTACATCACCACTCTTGCTGCACCCATAGAAGGAATTAGTACATACGAAGCACTCACCTCCATGTAAACGGCCACATTTACCACATGGCTTGCTATTATGCTGGGCATTTCTATGATTTCCCTTTTGGGGGCCAGACTTTTCCACTTTGGCATTTGAGTTCCTGGATGGAGTAGGATTACCTGAGTGTTGGTGCCCCTTCTTGAACTTCGTCTTGTTCTAGACTCCAAATGTACCCCTACAAGAGCTAGAACAAGTCTGGTCCGAGGGCCTAGGATTCTTGGCTTCTTGGCCTCTCTTTCTCCGACGACTCTCTTCATCCTGCTGTGCATGTACCATAAACCTACCAAGTTCTATGTTATCATTCACCATGGCTACCCGACAATCCTTTTCAAGATTCTTTGACACACCAGTCACAAACTTGGTCATCTTATCCCTTCTATTAGACACCAGAGAAGAAGCTTATTTTTAGAGCTTAACAAATTTCATGAAATACTCCTGGACTAACATAACTCCCTATGTTAGGTTGATGAAATTTTAAACCTTAGCTTCTCGTTGTTCTCTATGAATGAATCTCTCAAGAAAGGGAGTCCATAGAATGTCCGAAGTGATGGAGACTTCTCTTGGTGCTCGACCATTTGCCAAAATTTTGTTCCACACATAAGCCACATCTTTGAGTTGATATGAAGCCAACACCGCCTTCTCCTCTTCGAAAACACCAATGGCACAGAAAATTTTATAGACCTCATCCACAAACTCCTAGGGATCCCCATTAGTTGTGGACCCGTAGTAGACTGGAGGATTCATTCTAGTGAAGTCCCTCAGTCTTCTAGCCATGATGCTAGCATGTGGGTTCTCTCTGGGAGCACCCTCTCTAGTGACATTGGCTGTGAAGGATTCTGCCCGAGTAGTGATGGCCTGAGCGATCTGAATCAATGATTTTTTTACTTCTCTATCAGTCAACGCAGCTGGGTTGAGAGGAAGTTCAACTCCAGCAGCTGGGTCTTGAGGAGGAGCTTGGTTTCCTCCAGCAACATCTTTTTCAATCCTTGTGTTCATTAATGTACATGCACACATAATAAGGAATTAAAGATACTAGAATGACACAAAATGTCATAACGCTACATAGCACGATAAAGAGTAGAAGAAAGGAAAATTTCCTCTCATCATATAATCTCAAAGTCATGATTGTTGTGCACTTCAAAACCATAAGTTAGAAACTACATAACATGGTTGTTATGAGATTTAGTTCCTAGGTAATTTAAACTCATTCTCTGATACCAAGTTTGTCATGACCCAGATTCTGGAATACGAATCGCAACTAGCGTCGTTAATTTCTAAGAGGTCGCAGACAAGCCTCTTCTTAAATTTTATCACAATCATATAGTGAAATTTGCGGAAAATTGAAAACTTTTAAATCATAATGAATTATTCATAGACTTCATATAATTACTACATATATTGATATTCTGATATGCTCGAACTAAACAACCATCTACAATAGATTGAGCAATTCAAATGAAAGAATCAATAAATCGTAATAGTCTACCAAAAATGACCTTAGTACAAAGTTTTGAATAAAATTGTTGGAATGAAATGCTAGGGACAACATCAACTATCTATGTCTAAAGTACTAATTCTAGAAGTACATCCTCGAACTCAAGAGGACCTACCAAAGGTTTGGAGGTCGCTAAGTATAAACCGCTTCAATGTCATCAACTTTGTCTCTGACCTTCACCTGTAAAAATAGTAACAGTATAGTGTTAGTACACACTTGTACTAAGTATGGGTGTATGAACACATACATATAAGGACTATGCATGATCAAGAAATTTTCTATCTATAACAAAATGTCATTTCTAGAAAGTGAAGTCACTAGACTTTCTTAATTCATTATTTGTAATTCACGGTGTGAATATGACATATTTTAATGCATTCAAAACACACAAATTTTTTTCTATATGAACATAAGACCTTGGAATCATGAACATAATTTTAGGATATCTCAAACGAAAATTTATAAATTTGCTCCCCCTTATGCCAAGAGCTCTTTTTACTGACTTAAAGTATTTTCAGTATTTTCTTCTTTGTTTTAATATAGTTCAATGAACTCCTTTGATCCTATGTTTTACTTACAAGTGCGATGATTCATTATACTTGTAACAACCCTAAAAATTACTATGCCGACTTCACACGGATTGACGCGCGTAGAACCAGATCTCTGAATCTCTGAAACAGATGAGACAAATTACTTGGTGCGTTAGTTAAGCTAGGAAAGATTGGGTGCAGCCTTGTAGCGCACCCAAATATGAAGATTTTCTCGGATGAGTCTTAACCGGACATAAAAAGGGGTAATTATAAGTTTGGAGGGTTAAGGGCTAAATGGTCACTTCAAGGAAAAGGGTAGTATTGTAATTACCCTAATTAATTAATTAATTAATTAATTAATATGGTTAGGGGTAAATTTTGGTTGAGGTGGCCGAAATTGACCATTTAAGAAAAATCTTGCTCCACTTGGGTTCGAGCCTTGGTGGAAGCAATGATTTAATTGATTTATTGTATTAAGTGAATTAGTTAAATTAATTATTATTTAATTTTCTGATTTTATTAAAGGAAAATAAGATTTTTTATAAAATAATAATAATATTAATATTAATAAATAATAGAGAGTCCTAGTTTTACTAAGTCTCCACCTAACTCTCCTAATCCTAATCCTCTCATTCTCACTTCTCTCGCTTTCATTCTCACCTTTTTAATCAGCAAAAACATAAAATAATAGTTCTTCACTCTTGAAGAACTTACACACAAAAACATAAATGAAAAGACAAACCTTAAAACGAAAATCAAAAACATTCTTCTCGACGAAATGGTTTTAAATTTTTGTGAAGAGGTAGTGGTGTCGCGGGAATAGGCAGCATTGAAACAAGTGTTGAAAAACATTAAGGTAAGTGTTTTCTTCTCTCTTGGCCCCTTTCCCAAGATACCCTTAAGGTTCAGTTTAATCGCAATTGAAAAATTAAGGTTGTCCCCGTTGCATGCCACTGTCATTAGATCCTTTGAAAAACTCAACGCATGCGTTGGTATGTCTTCTACTAGATAATTTTAGGTCTGGTTGTGATTATGTACTTATTGTGTATTTGGAAATTATGTAAGGAATGAAAGATATATTCTGGGAAAGTGTTTTACGTAAATTGTTTGAGCATGGGTGTGCTGTAAATTAACCATGTTACTGCCTGAAATTTGTGTGTTATAAATGTTGCGTTTTCGTATAGGTAAATGTTATAAATTTGATGTTGAGTATAAGGTTAATGTTGCTGGATATATATCACCTGAACTACTCCAGGAATCAACATTGAAACTTGAGAGAAAGATGGATTAAAAGAGACCAAATTTCCAGCTTGCTGGAAATGTTGGTCTCGGCCAAAAATTTAAAAACTGAGCTATGTTTTAAAATTTTTTAAAAATTGTGAGGTCATTGGGAATTTAACCCAATACCTCACCAAAGGCAAATTACACAAAAATTTCATGAGAAAAATTTCATGATCTTATAGTGGCTTATGCATGGTTTCGTTTATGTTAAAGTATATTTAGCTACTTCCCTCTACTGGAATTGTTTATGAAAAATAGGTTTTAATCAATGATGATCAAAGGTTGATAAACTGGTGAGAATGGCTTTTCCCCTCTACTTTGCTATTGAATCGGTAGTTGATGAACGCTTTGTATAGCATTATGTGGTATGGTCAACTTATGTTGGCGGTATTTACTTTATCACCAATATATATGTGATGTGATCATGGCCATTAAGGAACTTGTATTATGAATGTGTGGTGGTGGTGATCACCCCATATGAAGCCTATGCCTAGTTTCCTATTCTTTCTATGATCTAGGTTGTATTGCTAATATTATGACCATGTGAATGGTTATGTTAAGATTATGTATAGGTGCTGCCTATGAGGAAGGTCTTATAATATTCAATGTAAAGTATAGTTAGCAAATGTGAATAATGACTACAGCTTACTGTAACAATATGGTAAGTATTCAATAAATGAGTCTTATGGTATGTTACCATTCTATGACGTGATGTGATGTATCATTAACTAGGATGACTTGATAGGTGTACTAGTATTGTAAAGGGTATGTTATCTTGTCTATGCATTTCATTTGTGTGACTTGATAGGATATTTCCTAGGTTTGTTCTTGTATGTAGATTAATATGAATGCATGGTTATGTTTTGAATGTGCATAGTGTCTTAATTTGTTTATATGAAAGGAATTCTCATAATTTACACTTATGAGTTAATGTATGAACATGTGTGGCCTTAATGAGTTATGTGAAAGGTTTACTCACATATATGTATACACACACACATGTATGATGAATTAGTCAACAGAGGGGCCTTGAAAGGTTTTCTCAAGTATACCCTAAACTAGATGGTTCTTGAATATGCTATGTCCATGTGAAAGGGTTTCTCACATGATATAGGTTGATGAACACTCTTCTATGACCTATAATCTAAGCATATGAGGAGTCAATCTTCTAAAGCCTATGTTTTATAAAGTAATTTAATAAAGTCTTAAAATAAAGGGAACTTAGATTAGAACCGAGTGAACTTGAATATGAGGGATGTCCCTTCCCATTGTATTAAGGTAGGTCACTATAGTCCTCACAATGTGGTTAGCCTCATAGACAAATGATATAGAGTGATATTTCCATTAGTGAATAACTGTAATGCCGCGTTTGGCATAAAGAGGGTTTCCACATATACCTCCAAGTTCCTTAACCTATTCTTGACACATAGGATCTAGCAAGTGACATCACCTAGTATGCTAGTTTGTGTTAATGTTCTACATTTGCTAAGTAGAGAACATTTTATTGGTGTAAGGCTCTACAACACCAAATTTCATTTTTAGCACCCATGCTCTTAGTGTCGGTTAAGTTCATAGTTTCCCTAAAGTAAAATAGACAATGGAAGTAAATGAGTAGGACTCTAACTAGGATAACCTAAAAGGGTTACTTAGTGTAGGTGGGGATATGATACTTCACCTATACATTGCACATGTAGCTCTTGAGGGGGGTTCTGGAAGGTGTTCCAATGTATATGCATATGTTTATGTCTTTATGCATGACATTACACTATCCTCTACATGATGTGATAATATGCATGGTATAAGTCCTAATGAGTCTATATGATGTGCTCTTTTCCCTACATGCATAAAGTTGGTCTTATTGACTATATTATGAAGGAATTTCTTGGCATGAATGAAGTTGTCTATGCTAGACACGTTAATTTATGCAGCGAATGTTATGATGCTTCCAGTGTTATGATAGGTTTATTAAGTATGTGTGAGGTTATGGGGCTTCACATGTACATTGCACTAGAAGACTTAGATTAGGATTATGAGTAATGTATTATGCTTTGTCTAATGTGATGCATGTGCCTTGTTATATGAATAGGTCTTATATGAATGTATATGTTGAGTTGAAAGGTTGTATTCATGAGTCCTTTGTGGTCCAAAGGTGATGTTTGAGTATAGATAATGTAATGGGAAATTATTCATGCATTGCACCAAGTATTACTAGAGAAATTACTTACGATGTTAAGGATAATAAATGAGTTAGAATAAAAGGGAGCTCACTGTAATGAGAAAAAGGAGGTTACCGTAAAGAAGAAAATTGCTTACTATAATGTAGTCCAAATATGCCTTAAATGCAATGTATGATTTTATATGATGTATGCCCATTCAATATGCATATATTAATTATCTGGATGATATAATTCTTATTGTATCAGATATTTATGATTATTTCACAAAAAGGCATGATGCATGGTTTCAAGTAAAACGTCACTTTTAAATGCATGTTTTTTCATGGTACCTATACTTATTGCATTCTTGTACTAATTCCATTCTTCTCTACCTTTTTACACAAGTTGTAGGTTATGGATTATTAAAGGATGTCATTAGATGGTGAGGAGCATGTTATCTGTTTCTCAAGCCCAAGGAAAGGAATCCTTCGGTTCAAGGATTTCCTAAGTTTTATCTTTACTGTGAAGTCTTTTAATATTGTACTTATGATTTATTTTGCAAGGGTCGGGTTCCTAATTTACTCTAATGATTTTGAGTCTAGGATGTAAAAAATAGACTATAGTCTTTGACTATGTATAATGATATTTTGTATATAATGGAACAGATGTTCTAGCATATGATGTCCTAAGAAAGTTTAAAATTATCCGCTAAATTTACCAAATAAAAAGTGATGAATGATAACAATGGACTTGTATAAAACTTCCGAGAGGTCAAGTACGCCATGTTACTTCAAAGGGGTTCTCCCCAGTCATTACAAACATGGTATCAAAGCATGAGGTTTATGAAAGTTGTTTGAGGTTTTAATAGTCCCGTATTGCGACTTCTAGTAGACTCTTGTTCATTGGTTATGAGTCGTAACACATCCATGAGTTAGAGGATTTAGGACTATAGAGTTTCCCTTCTTCATCATTCTCATGTCGTGCCATAGAACTTAACTTTATAAGATCTCTCTCTTATGTTTTGTTGTTCTGTGGTCTTTTAGATGTGATTTATTTGATTAGATGGTGTCTATATTCTTTCTTGATAGAAGGTGAGTTTTTATGCCAATCTTGGTTTTATGGTTTGATGAATATGTGTGAATGTGAAATTTGACTTATGTTGATATGATACCCTTGTGGCTGTATATGAGATCTATGTGAAATGGTATGTTATGTTGAGAAATGTATTTCATGATAAGTTTAAAGCATGCTAGAAGTTTTTATGGTTAAAATGAATCTATTTTGGAATGGTGTGTTACTATATGACTTTGCATGGTCACAGTCTTATGATATGGTTTTGACGTTGCCAATTTTTTTATGTTTAATGGTTCAAATATTCCCCTTTTTCATAGTTTCCTTGTTTGGATTGAAGTCTTTTTCTGTAGTCTTGATCCTTGAAGTGAGGGTATCATTCTTATCTTTGTAGGGAGATGATGTGAATTTTATTAACCTAGAAGTTGTATTACGGTAATGTTGAATAAAAAGAAAGAGACCTTTTGGCTATGTCTCATCTATTGTTTTCTCCTAATGTTGTATGACCCTTAGTGTCTATGTTATGACCTAACTAGGATGTTATTGATTCTATTTAGGTGTTGAACATAGATGAATGATGATATTTGAGGTATTATCACTTGATGTTTGAGTTAGTAGACTCCTTGAAGTGAGATTAGGGGTAAGAACCCTCGATAATGTGTATCCTTAATGAGTGAAGAGTATGAAAGGTTGGTTTTGACATGCTTTCACCTTACTGTTTAAGGGGATGCGGTGATTAGGCATACCCCATATGGGGGATAGTGTTCCTAGATGGAAATATTTTATATCCCTTTCGTATTCCTTTGTTAAGATACTATAATTCCTTTTAGGGGTGTAATAACTTTAATTGATGGTGGTGAAGGTTAATAAGCTTAGATCCTATTAAGGATGGGTTAAGTTGCCTAATTTCGTTTACCCTAGTGGGGATGGTGATGTGAGTAGATATGTTTTAGATATTTCTATCTTGTCGTTCTATTCTTAATTTAGCTTGAAACTAAAGAGTTCCTAGTAACTTGTTCATGATTGAAGTCTTACGTAACACTATGAGTTGCATGTTCTCCCTATGTTTTGTATGTCTAAATTGACAATATGTAAAGCATGTTTTGAAGATTCTAAAGTACTTGAAAAGGACTATTGATCAAATTATGGTTTTAAGATGTTGATTGTGCATCTAACTTCATTTAATAAGGTAAGAATCATGTTTAAAGTCATTTTTAATATGTAAGGTTTAGCCTTATAATGAGAAATTTGAGTCTCCTTGAAATGAAAATGTTGAGTCTCTTGAAATTTGTGTGGCTTTTACTGTTTGGAAATCATGATTGTAGGCTAACTCTTGTAAATTAAAGATATTCTTAGCCATTTGTAACAACCCTAACAATGGATATGGTAAATAATGCTTAATGTGTCTAGAATGACTACGATTAGACCGGGTTCACACGGATTGATGCGCGTAGAACCAGATCTCTGAAACCTTGCGACAGCCAATCCAACTAACTTGGATAGTTAGTTGAGCTAGTAATGCTTGTATCAAGCCATGTAGGGCTCCCCAATATGAAGATTTACTCGGATGAGTCTTTACCATACTTAAAAAGAGGAAATCTAATTTTTGGCGAGTCTAGGGGTAAAATGGTCTTTTTCGAGGCTAAGGGTAGTATCGTAATTACCCTAAATATGTAATTAATTATTTAATTAATAAGGTGGAGGGGCATTTTGTGTATAAAGGGCCGAAATTGCCTACTCAGCAAATTCTTGCTACATCCAGATTCGAACCTAGGTGGGAGCAATGATTTAACTTGACTATTTACATTAGTGAATTAAATTAGGTAATTAATATTTAAATACTGATTTAAGAAAAAGGAAAATAAGATTATTATTATTAATTAATAAATGGATGGGCGGTTTGGGTCGGGTCGACCCGGAGGGACCCGTTTTCGCGATGGGGACGTTACGGGTTCGAACCCTGACGGAAGCAACATTTAAGTGGATTAAATTGAGGTTTATAATCTGATTTTTTGTAAGGGTATTATGGTCATTTTACTAAACTAATTAAATCAGATTTTCAAAGTTATAAAGTGTCCTAGTTGACTAAGTCTAAACTACTTCACCTAATCCTAAGCCACGATAATCACTAATGAAGTATTCTGTTCTTTGCACATTCACGTTCATTCACTAAATAATAAAAATAAGGAGGGGCATTAAAGTAACTTAATATATAGATCATAATCTGATTTTATCATTTAAATTGTGTTGAATAAGTCAACAACAAACTCTCAAGGATAGAGGTACACGACCTCCAATAGGAGTTTACTCAATGTGCACTCTTAATTCATTATCTCTCCTAGAAACGTTTTTCAGCTTTATTTTACAATTCTGACAAATAAAATAATGTTACTGATTCTAAAGATTTCTAGGCGGTATTCATCAAAAACAAATAGAAAAAAATTATACGCCTAAGTTCATTAAGAGATCACGTAAAGAACTTCACCTAGGAACAAGAATCAAAGCTCGAAAGAAAGGTTTGTGTGCAGGTGGAAACGTGTGGTTGTGGCTGGTTGTAAAGGCTGACAAGGTATGGATTTTATTCTCTCTTTGTCCCTTTCCCAAGAGTTCCCTAAGGTTCAGTACATATTCCAATCGAAAATCTAAGGTTGTCCCCGTTGCATGCCCCTGTCATTAGATTCTCTTAAATGTGATGCATGCGTTGGGATGTTTGATGGTAAACAATCTTAGGAAGGTTTTTAACTGTGTGTAATGTGATGTTCCTGAATAGAGTTGATCATTTTATGTGTGTCCGACTCTATGCATGTTTTATGTACACAATAATGCTAGGTATCATGAGAAGCATATTACATATTGTTTTCAAGAAAGTGGTGAATTAGTTTCTATGGATTTGTTGCATTATCAACATATGATGATGAAATCGTGATGTTCGTGCACAAGAAAATAAAAGTAAATTCCTTAACTAATTGGTTAAAAGTTTATGTAAAACTCTAAGCTAAAACGCCTATGCTAAATAAAAAGAAAGTGAATTAAAGGCATATGTTAATGGAGTATAGTTTCGGCCATTCTCCAGTAAAAATGAAGAAAAGTACATGCTGCCATTGAGGGTGGAAGTCGTGACCTTAAGGTCCTAATACTAAGATATTAAGCCTTAAAATAAAAGAAAATAAAATTGGGTGAGAGAGGGGATGCGAACTTCGTCAGGTTGAAAGAAGCTTGGAAATAAAAGAAAAAGAAAATAGTGAGGTAAGGGGGATTGAACTCGGCTCCTTGGCCAAGGGTCTGGGAAACTTAATTCTCACACCAAAATAAAATAATAAAAATTGAGGCCACAGGGGTTAGATCCCAGATCCTCTTGGTCGAATTAGTTAAGCCATCTAGCACTCCAAATAATTAAAAATAAAGTGCTGCCTAAGGGATTCAAATTTGGGTCCCTTGACTAAAATTGCGATACACATTAAAATGAAACAAAATTTAGCCACTAAGGATTGAACTTGTCTCCCTTGGCTGCATGTGTATAACGCATAAGTCTTACATAGCATATACTTAGATTGTCATGAAACACATAGTCAATTATGAGTAATCCGAATTGGGTAAGAACATTAGTATATGGTAAGATTATTAAATGAGCATACTTAATACTAATGATGAGATGAGTGGTTGAGTGAGTTAGGAAAAAAATTAAGGAGAAACATAAATGTGGTGAGTGGGGGTTGAACCCACAACCTCTTGAATAGATGAGAGAGTTATGAGAAAAAAAGAAAGGAGAATAATAAATGTGGTGAGAGGGGATTGATCCCACAATCTCTTGAATGGATGAGAGAGTTAAGAGAAAAATGAAGGAGAAAAATAAATGTGGTGAGTGGGGGTTGAACCCAGAACCTCTTCAATAGATGAGAGATTTAGGAGAAAAATAAAGGAGAAAACTAAACGTTGTGAGTGGGGATTCAACCCACAACCTCTTGGATAGGTGAGAAAGTTAAGAGGTAAATTAAAATAAAAATTATGAGCTTGTGGGAGATTGAACCCACAACCTCCTTGCCTTAAAACGAAAAAGAAGAGGGGAACAAGAAAGATATATTATGTGGTTGATGGATGGGTCTCCCAAATCAGACAAAATGCAATTATCAAGTTTAAAATAAGATTAAGTGTTGTTTAAGGGATTCAAAAATTGGGTTCCCTTCCCCTATTCCATTTTGACACATAAGTCATACATAAGTAAATATTTAATGAATGTTGCCTCTCAAGATCGAAATTAATATCTTGGCATATCTTCAAGATGCAGAAGTCGTGTACCACATAATCTTAGGTAAACATGAATCACTTAACCAAACTATGAATGAAGCCTCATGGCTTGTATTTGTGGACTCATAAGTCTATCATAAGTTTAAAAGTAAGTGAGCCTAAGATGTATATGATAAAATTATGTAACCCTAGAAGGGTTAAGTAAGAGTGTTAAACACACTAATTGGCCATGTGCATTGGCATATGATGAAATGAAAATTAATGTGAAGGGGTGAGTAATTATGAAAAAACAAATGTGTTAAAGTTAAAGAATGACTTGACAATATGATAAGAGGATAGTGTGAAAGATGAGAGAAATCTCAAATGAGCCCAAGTAAATACTACCAAAACATACTCACCTGTAAGAGTTTAAAACTAATGAAGGGACCAGTCTCCATGAACACTCCAATGAAAGTATTGAAGTTAATGCATACTTAATACTAAAGATGAGATGAGAAATCATCTAATGAACTATGATGTCCTCATGCTAGAAGCCAGATTACATGATGTATGATTTCAATGTAATAGAACTTTATACTGAGCACCGATCAGCTAGCTATGAGCGGTGATGCCTTCCTTCGAGAAGGGTGGAGGTTCACGTAACTATTTTAGATGAGACTGTCCGTCATGCCGGGTATGAGTCTCGTTATATCTCCTAGCCTTTGACCCAATACTACTAATATAGGGATGCAGCACTAGTATATGAATTAATGAAAATGAAGAACGTATGAATGAATGAAAAAGACTTTGTGTTTGCTAAAGAAGGCTCCCTAGTTGAGGACCCATATGTTGAGCCCTCATTTTGTGATGTCCTAATGTCATGTCCATGATTCTAAGGAGTCATGGCATATGAAAGAATGATGTGAACTTCGTGATATGATATGTGCATTACGGTATGTACTTCTTGCAATATGATATGTATGATGATGCATGTTACTCTCATGGCATGACTTTCCTAATCAGAATTTGGCAAGTCCACTGACATTCCTAATTAAAATTTGGCAAGTCCACTCTTTTTCCTAATCCAAATTTGGCAAGTCCACTGACTTGACTTTACAAAAAACATTTTGTTAGGAAAGAGCTATTCTTTTTCATGGATTTCCTTGGTGTGTTCTTGCATATACCCATACATAGTACAAGTGTGTACTAATCCTATAAAATATCTACTTCTAGGTGCAGGCACAAGTGGACGTTAGAGCTTAGAGTACGACGTAGAAGCTATCCAAATGTGGAGGATTCATCCATAGTTCGGTAGGCTCTTATGTTTTCTAAGACGCTTGCCTATTATATTATAGCTTAGATATAGGTTTCAGTTAGTGGAGTATGTTCCACTAGCGTTTCTTTCTCATTTTATTTCAGACATTGTATTGGTGCCATTTTTTGCAAGTATACATTTAATAGAGTAGGGAACTATTTCTTCCATTTGATGATCTTAATATTAGATGGTTGATTGTGAACGTTAATTAGTTTAAGTAGAATGTCTTATATGAATGATAAGTAACAAAAAGTTCAAATTTTCCGCTAAAATTAACATAGATGTAGTAACGATGACGTGTGTAGGCTTGTTTGCGACCTCTGTGAGGTCAACGATGCCGGTCTCGTCTGGGTCTAGATTCCGGTCGTGACACCATTATTCTTCTGGGTGCCTATAAATTGTAAGATGTTCCCTAAATGATGCATGATTATGAGAGCTACTGTTATATTAGAAACATGAATTTTGTGAAATGGCTTCATATTGTTATGATATGTGTAGTGTTAATATCCATTTTAACATTACTAGGAAGAATGTATGAGCGTGCTAAGTTTAAAAGTTGAGAAATTCAATTTTTTTAACAGTGAATTGACATTTGAACCTTGCTTAGGTAAGGACTCATGAGACATGTTAGTGTGATGAGGAGAAGGACATTCCTCCATGGACACCACTAAGCATGGAATGGTTGAGTATTACCTACGTCGCACTGGGTGTAATGATGTTACACCCTCTAAATGAACTACGTATAACTAGAGCTTCACATGTCTTTTAGGAGTTAATAATGAGTTAAAATAGTCTGTTTTAGCATTAGAAGTCAGTTTGTAATGTTTGGGAGTGTTTCGAAGTCAAACGTCTAAGATGTCCGAGAAGTATTCAAAGTTGAACTAGTATGTCGTAGTGTTTTATAGTGAAGTTTTGAGCATTGTTTGAGGGCAAAATTGAGTCTCAATGGTTCCTATGCTATCACGACCCAAAAGTATGCTCTAGAAGTTTGGGAGAATCCATTGGTCGGAACAATTGCACTTGACCTTTTGGAGGTCTTGTACAATCCTTAGCTATCATTCATTACATAAGACATGAAAAGTAGTGCGGAATTTACAACTTTTAACGAATAATTGATTAAAAGGAAGATCTTTCATAAAAGCTAAGGAATAATTTTGTCTTCATAAGAAAATATAAACACATGACATAAATAATCTTAGGTACACGACCCTTTCCATTTAAATGAAATACACATTAAATCATAAAGATAGAAACTAACAAAATCGGACTATGCCCTCGGATATATGAGGAAATACTTTTTCTTGAGAAAGTATATTTCAAAGCTTCGCCTTCTAGTATTCAAAAGCCTCCATCCTATACTTATTAAGTATAGAAAAGTATGGGGTTAGTACAAAAAAATATACAAAGTATGGCATATGTGAAAATATGCAAAAAGGGACATTTTAGTGTAAATACATTTTCATGGCAATTAAGTAAAACATTCATGAATATAGAAGTAGACCAATATATAGATCATCATTTAGCACTTAGGAAACTATTTCCATAATTTTTAACAAATGAACCATTTTATAGTAAAGTATTCAACATGTTACAGTGATATCTTGTCAATATTACAGTGAATTCATTTTATCTAAAAATGTGAACTCTCAAAGTCAAAACAAGAGGAAGTGAACTCATATCCATACTAGTTTCCTTAGATAAGGTTATCCCAAGACTCACCAAGGTAACACATGATTGAAACAACCATACACCTCCTTCAATACACACCTAGGTGATCCCAAATACTATCCCATCTATGCTTACTCACCTCGGGAGAATAAGTCCCCACCCAATGTCAAAACATTAGAAGACAGCCTAGATTTGAGAGTTATTGTGCGACACGCCGCCAGCATTTGATGGGCAATTTAGGCACTGCACGCGGGGCCAAAACGGACATGACTGTTCCATAATATTTTCTTGAACCAAAATCTGAAAATGACCTCGCGATGCGAAGCTAAGTCACAGATTTGGCCGCGTCATTTTTAAGTCAAATTAGAAGTTGGGAAAGGTTCCAAATAGTGTAGGGGTCTTTTGGGAACTCTAAGGATCATTTGTGTACTGATTTAGGTTATTTCAAAAATCATTTCACTCACAAATTCAAACCCTAAAGATCAAATCTAAAATCTCTCCAAAAATCTTTCTCCAAAAACCTCCATTGATGAAGCTTTAATCTCCAAGGAAGAGGACCATGTTATTTAATTCAAGGAGCCATTTCAAAGAGATTTTCATAGATGATTTCAACATTAAACTTCTTTATTCCTTGACTCTAATTATGGGACTTTTCATGAAAACATTTTAATTATTAGAATTAGTTGTTCTTACCGTTAAATGATGAATGTAACATAAAAACCCCAATGGAATCAAGTCTATTTTTTTTATCTACTTTTAGCTTATTAAATGGGTTTAATATGCATGATTGGATAATGTTAAAGTTATTATATCTTGGTGGTTTTAGTGAGTTTTATCTACTGCATGGAATATTGGATAAATTATGGATAGGTGGTTAAAGCTTTTGATGAATGGTAAGTTGGCTACGTTGTTTAATCCTTATTGTGAAATGGTATTAAGTTGTATGTGTAACACTTCAAAAATCTAAGACGTCTTCTAGAACCCAAAATAAGTGTCAAAAGGCTTAGAAACTGTTTGAAGGTCCATTTTAATGTATATAAGTCATTTAGGAAACCTAGAAACCAAAACGTCAAGGAAAGTCGATAACATCCGGAACCTAGTTCAATGAGGCCCCAACGTATGATTGCCTCCGTTGGTGGAAACTTAGAATATTTGTCCAAGGGAATTTTTTGAAAACTATATGAACTTAGCGACGGATGTGAAGCACAGAGGGAGCATTCCCCGTCGATGAACACACGATCCGTCGATCGTGGTCTCGTCTATGAGGGTGTGATTTTACTCGACATTTCTAATTAATTCAATTAATAAGTTGGCTTAGATTGGAGGTGAATTAGGTGTTACAGGAGGTCTAATTAAGTTATTTAACAACATTTATAAATTCCCTAAGCTAATTAGACTAACCTATATTCTCATAATGTCCCAAACCTAAACTCTCTTCCGCTTATCCTCTCTCTCTCTAGTTGAATAAATCCATAAAATACAAGGTCAAGGTGGGTTTGAGGGATTAAATCTCCAAGGTTTTTCCATAAATATTCGTCAAAATTTATGGTATAGGATTCCTTTCACCATTGGGACTTCTTCTCCAAAGGGTTCTATCAAATTTGTTTCAAAAATATGAAATCCAAGTCGGTCTTTTCCAATCTCGAAATTGATATTGTGAATTGATTTGTTGATTAATTATTTACGATATTATGGGTAGATTATCATGTATTATAACTCAATTATGTTTTTTATTGATGGATTGATCTAGTTTGTAGAAGATGACCTATTTTCCTTAACCCTAGGTTGTGATTTTAATATGAATGTGTAATGTTGGTTCAATTGACTTGATTATTGGTTGAATCACTACTATATTAAGTTATTGTATCAATTATGAATATATTAATGTTACTTTTAGTTTCAGCATCATTGTTCTTGATTAATTCACCTAGTTTAGGAAACATGTTATGAATTTGACCTAAGTCTCTTATCTTAAGTTATGAACTAGTAATGAATTGTGATGTAGTGATTCAATTAGCCTTTTTATCATGTTGGTTATTGTTTTGTGATTATATTACACCCTTATTAGGTTGAGTTAATGGTTTATGGTTAGACCTTGAAGATTAATTATGAATGAGCCATGCTAAGTCTTCTAATCCCTATTCTTTAATGCAATTGTGGTTACTTGAGTTAAGTGATGATGTTGCATTGGAGTATATCTTGTACTAATATTGATATGGTTGGTATCATGTCGAATTGAAATGTCTTGACTGTTGTTTTTTGAAGTGTTGGCTAAGATTTAAATGTTATAAGGACGGTGATACTGACCAATGTGCCTTATAATCAATGATGATGTAAATGTGCTAACCTTGTATGAATTGTAATGAAAGGACTATACTCATGCAAATCATATTGAGCTGTCATGACGATGATTATACAATGGATAGACCCTATGGCCTAAAGTAATATATGATTGTTAATAAAGGCCTAAAAACATTTCAAAAAGGGACACTAGCTTAGCACCAAGTGAACTAGAGTGAGTAGTGTCTCTTCCCACATAGGGAAGGTAGGATCACTAATATACTCTTTATATTGGAGACTATAATGCATGTAGCATAAAGAGCTTACCAATTATATCTCCTAGTTCTTAAACTAGGTTGTCCCCATAGGAATACTAGCTAGTGGATCCACGTAGTTGCTATGTTCATGTTTTGGTACTACTTTGGAAAGTAGTCCGCCTTCCTTCGGTGTAGGGAACCATGACACCGGATTTCACATTAGCTCATGTGTTCTATCTCGATTAAGGCAAGCTGTTCCCAGAAGGAAAAATGAAATAAAGGAATGAACTCTAAATAGGATGAACTAAGGGGTTTAGGGTATTCTAGGTAGGGGTATGGTACTCCATCGAAGCATTGCACTAGCTATCCTTTAAATAAGTGTTGGGAGGATGTTCTTACATACGAATATGCTTATATTGTACATGATACGTATGTGATGATCTTGCTCATTGAATATACTACATGATTATTGGTTCAACTTATGAACATGTGTTGATCTCCATTTTGAAAGTATGATGATATGTATTCTTAAATGGGTAATTGCCTTGTTTTGGGTTATGTGGTCATCAATACTTGTCTATGCTTATTGATACTATAACTTTATGATAAAGTTGTCTTGACTATGTTTTCAATTACATGATATGTATGTTCGCTTGGCTAGCCATCGGATTGTTGGCCTTGTGATGTACATGCTTTTGACTTAATGAATATTTTTTATTGATTGGTATGGTCTTCCTGAATATGCATAAGGCGTTATAAAAATAAATGTTTTAATGAAACTTCCCTTTTTAGCATGATTTGATATTATATATGCATATCGTATCATTGTTAGTACAAGTGGTGTAAAAACCCCATTTTCTCCCTTTTCCCCCAACATTTTAGGTTCGGTGGTTGAATCGCTTTTGAGTTGACTTGGAAGAAGACTTGGAAATTCTCAATCATCCAAGAGGGTAGGCCCTCACATTCCGAGTGCAATGCCAATATCAATATTATGGAGTTTTATTTGTTTTAAGACTCTTTTGTTCTTTCCTTTTCCTTTGAGTACGAATTGTATAGCCTACATGGGACTTTATTATATTGATGTAAGAGCTAGGCCCAAATTATTATATATTTGTTAGATGGTTATGAGATGATATATCCATTTGATACTATGTTATTTCTTATATATATATATATATATATATATATCCAATAAGAGAAGAAGATTATGTTATCTTCCTATACGAAGTGTCTATGTATACTCTATATTAATACATATTTTTTGTGTAGAGATCTATGCATACCTCAATGTAGAATTAATGGGAACTATTAAATTTTCCGCATTTTGACCTATGAATGTAATGATGAAAGCTAAGAGCTTAGTCTTAGTCCTCAAAAAGGTTGCACACACCGGTTACGTGTAGGGGGCTCTCCCCATATGTGAGAAACATTGTATCAGAGTATGATGTTAAATATTTATGAGTTGATGTCTCTGTCAAGCACGTATATGTAGATTCTTATTCATAATTGTGAAGAGCGCCACACTTTTGGATAGGATTCTATGTGATGCTTAGATAACTCTCACTTTATTGGAAATCCAATATCGTGCATCTAAAGTATACTTATTGTGTTCACCTAAACCTTGTATTTTTGTTATAGGAAATGAATACTCGAAGAAACGCGGCACGAAGACTTGAGAAAGAGATTGTTAATGTGGGATACCTCCCTGTGTTGATCAAGTCCCTCCTCTTGAAGAAGTTTCTAATAATGACCAAGCTCCGGTAAATCCTCCTGCTATGACAGATGGTGACATAAGGGCTGCCGTTTTCCAAATGGCCCAAGCCATTACTACGCAATCTAAAGTAGCCATTACTCAAGCAAAAGCTAACACAACCTAAGCTAATAAGGAGGTTGTACCCCAAACAAACAATCATCATGACACCTTGTCCTCCCATTAGAGTGATTTTAGTACGATGAATCTTCCTACTTTCACTAAATTGATGAATCTAAGGTTGAAGAAGACCCCCATGAGTTCATTGATGAAATCTACAAGATCCTTTATGCTATGGGGTTTACTAGTAGTTAGAAGGCTTAGTTAGCCACTTACCAACTCAAAGATGTGGCCCAAACATGGTACATCCAATGGGGGGACAATAGTCCTTGAAGGGGTTGACCCGTGACTTGAAAGTTCTTCAAGAACTCTTTTGTCGATCGGTTCTTTCGTAGGGAGAAGAGGGGAATCCAATTGTGTGGAGTTCATCAACCTTAGCCAAGGAGGTATGAGTGTACTTGAATACTTTTTGAATTTTACTAAATTGTCAAAGTATTCTCCTTCTTTACATTCCGATCCTAGGGATGAAATGAACCACTTTGTAACGGGAGTGTCTGATGACTTGCAAAAGAAATGATATTCGTCTATGCTACATGACAATATGAACATTCCTCGTCTCATGGTTCATTCTCAAAAAGTGGAAGAGGCAAGGGCTAAGAGAAAGAGTAGAGATTCCAAGAGGGAAAGTTCTTTTGAAGGAGGTTCTTCAAAGGGTACGCTTGATATCCAAGACAAACGTAGGTTTACAAAGAGGTTTTCTAGTCAAGTTCCTACAAAAGTCCCTAAGATGCGTGATCATAGGGTGTACAAACATAAGCCTCAAAAGGGAGGGAGAACTAGCTCATCAATAAGGAAGCTAACTTCTGGAAAGTATGGCAAAAAGCATTATGGTGATTGCCTTAAGGAAACAGATAATTGTTTTGGTTGTCGTAAAAGTGGCCACAGGGTTATGGATTGCCCTAATGTGAACGGTCAAGATAAGGGTGGTGGTAAAGCTCAAGAAAGTGGTTCTAATGATGATCCTACGAAGAATCACTTTTATGCTCCTTGCTCTAGATGTGAGCAAGAGACTTCTCTTGATATGGATACCCGTATGTTGAAAGTCTTCTCTATTGATGTATAAACTTTAATTGATGATGGTTCTACCTTGCCCAATAGAGTTACTTATGTTGAACTAGTAGAACTTGATACGCTTGATCTTGATATAATATTGGGTATGGATTGATTGCATTCTTGCTTTGCCTCTATAGATTGCAGAACGAGGGTGGTTAAGTTTAACTTTCCAAGTGAGCCCATTTTAGAGTTGAAGGGGGGACACTCTATTCATAGAGGTCATATCATTTCTTGTTGGAAAGATTGTAAATGATCTAATAAGGGTATTTATACCATATAGTAAGAGTCCATGATTTAGACTCCGAACTTCCTCCCATTGAGTTGCTCCCTGTAGTGAGGGTAATTCTGGAGGTCTTTCCTAATGATCTTTCCAGTATATCTCTCGAACGGGAAATTGATTTTCGTATCGATTTGCTACCGGATACAAACGCCATTTCAATTTCTCCTTATTGGATCGCTCCAAACAAATTGAAAGATTTGAAGGCTCAACTCAAGGATCTTTAGACAATGGCTTCATTACAAGTAGTATTTCTCCATGGGGTACTCCATTTTTTTGTGAAGAAGGATGGGTCCCTAAGAATGTGCATTGATTATCGCAAACTCAATAATGTCACTATTACGAACATGGATCCTCTCCCTCGGATTGATTATTTGTTTGATCAACTCCAAGTGCCAAGCTACTTTTCTAAGATTGACTTGAGATCTGGTATTTCCAACTTAGGGTGAGAGGCGCGTAAAAACCATAAATATCATTTCAGACTAGATGTGCTCAGTATGAGTTCATAGTAATGTTAGTTGGCCTCACTAATTCCCTACGGGATTTATGGATCTTATGAATAGGGTTTTTCCAAGTTACGTAGATTCATTTGTCATTATTTTCATTGACGACATCTTGGTATATTCGAAGAATAAGGGTGAACACATGATTCATTTGAGAGTGGTATTGCAGGTCCTTAAAGAACATCAATTGTTTCCCAAGTAAAGCAAATGTCAGTTCTGGCTGAGTTTGGTGGCGTTTCTTTGTCATATCATCTCTAACGAGAGAGTTGAGGTTGATCCATGGAAAACCGAGAAAGTGAAAAATTGACCTAGACAATTAACTCCAACTTACAATATGAGTTTCTTTGGTCTAGAGGTCTATTATCGGAGGTTTGTGGATGGTTGTGTCCATTGAATCTCCGTTGACTACTTTGACCCAAAGAGTAAGAAGTTTGAGTGGTCGGAGGCATGTGAGAGAAACTTCCAAATCTTGAAGGATAGACTTACTTCTGATTAGGTGTTGACTTTATCCGAGGGTACAAAGGGATTAATTGTGTATTATGATGCATCTCGAGTGGGTTTGGGATGTGTGCTTATGCATCAAGGGAAAGTAGTAGCGTATGCTTGTAGATAACTTAAGGTGCATGAGACGAACTATCCAACTTATTGGGGTATGGGACTCTCCTAACGTTTTGAGCTTAGTCTAGGTAGGGGTATGGGACTCTACATAAGCACTGTACTAATTGTCCTTGTGGGAAGTCTTGGGAGGATGTCCTTATATATGAATAACTTATGATTGTACATGATACGTATATGATGGTCTTACTCATTGATGATACTACATGATTATTGGTTTCACTTATGAACATGTGTTGATATCTATTTTGAAAGTATGATGATATGTATTCGTAAATGTTATGCTATGTGAAGTTTGATATTATTCATGGTTATTGTTGAGTTTACTTTATTGAATAAGGTTATGGGGCTTTGCTTAGTTATTTCACTAGTTGTCTTAATGAGGGTTCATGGGTAATTGTCTTGCTTTAGGTTATGTGGTCATGAAATCTTGTCTATGCTTGTTGCTACTATAACTTAATAATAGTGTTGTCTTGATTAAGTGTTCAATTACATGATATGCATGTTGGCTTGGATATAGCGAGTATTGTTGGTATTTTGATGTACATGCTTTTGACTTAATTAATATGTTTTATTCATTGGTATGGTTTTAATATTTTATGCATAAGGATTTTTAAATGTAAAATAACATGTTTTAATGAAATATTCCTTTTTAACATGATTTTATATTATATGTGCATATAGTCTCATGCTTAGTACGAGTGATGTACTAATCCTATTTTCTCCCTTTCCCTACAATATTTTAGGTTTCGGTCATTGAAGGTCCTAACTTTACGAGGGCAATGCCATTATCTATCTTATGGAGTTTTTTTACTTTTCAGACTCTTATGTTCTTTCCCTCTTCATTGAGTACGAATTGTATAGCCTATATATGGCTCTATTACATGGATGTATGAGCTAGGCCAAAATTGTTAATATCTTGTTAGATGGTTATGAGATGAGACATCCATTTTACACTATGTTATATCTTATATATTTACTTATGTGCAATAAAGGTAGAACACTATGTAATATTCCTACGGGAAAGGTCTATTTATACTAGATATGAATATATTATGTGTATGTAGAGGTTTAATTAAACCTCAATGTAGAAGTAATGAAGAGTTTTAAATTTTTCACATTTTGACCTATGAATGTTATGATGTAAGCTAAGAGGCTAGTCTTAGTCCTAAAAGAGTACGACGACGCTAGTTACGTCTAGGGGGTGCTCCCCGGACGTGAAAGTATGGTCCACATTTTGTGGCGGTGTTTTGTTGAAGCTTATGAATTTATAAATTTACTGTAGGAATTTCCTTGAAGGTATGATATCTGTTGGGATGTTATCATTTTGATATGTATATATAAGATATGTTTTAGGACGTTGAAATGAGAATCTTGAAAGGTTTATGCCAGTATGAAGTATGTATTTGATATGTGAAGTATGTTAATGTGTAAATTGTGTTAAATGTGGATATGAACATGTCTAGATGTCAATGTTATGAATAATTTCTATTAAGTGAAAGGTGTGCTCACATGTACTCTTACACACACTTGAATGCATGAATGAATTTAATTAATGAAAATGGGTGATTGTAGGTTAGACACTCTTCGTGAGTACAACTGAAGTGTCTAGACCATACCTACTATTTATAAGTATGAAAATGGGGATTTTGGGGTGAACACACTTCGTGAGTTGAGATGAAGTGTTTAGTAGCAACCTCACTATTCCCATGATCTTTGCAAAGATAGGTTTGAGGTTGGATACCCTATGTGAGTTAAGATGGGGTTTTCAATAATTTTCTTTTAACCTATAGTAAATGAATGTTTAAGACTCCGTGGGGGAGTTATGAGTAGCACTGAGAGGATTTGAAGAAGGACTGTGTAGACTTCGTGATTAGAGATGTTAATTAATGTACCTCTTGAGATGGGTGCTCCTCGTCAGTACATAATGAGTTACTTAATAGCAATATACTCATCCGTTAACTATACAACAACGTTGGTTTAGCTATTTAAGAATCCACGTAAAGCCTAAAGAATATGACTCTGCCTTTGGTATGTAGGGATACCTCATCCGGTAAGGGTTAGTACCAGGATTCCATGTCAAGCTCTCATGGTCTATGTTGGTTGAATCTATCCCCTAAAAAATAAATGTAAATAAACTTAGTCTTCTTAAGGGTGTACTAATTAGGGTAGATGGTGGAATGGGATACTACCTATCCATTGGACAAGTAGACACTTGGAGGAAGTCTTCGTGTGACCTTATATGAAATATATGAATGGGTCATGATATGATGCAAATGAAAATATGCATGTTAATGTAATGTTTAGGAAGCATGTTGATTTAATTTTTTGCATAATGAAATCTATTTATTTGATGAATGTGATTTGTCTAGTCTAAGGTAATTCCTACGGAACACTAAGTGGAAGTATTAGTATGGATTGCTACTTTCACATTGCACTAAGTATGACTTGGGAGTTGTCTTGGAGGATGATTCTTATGTGAAGTTCCTAAATATATGTATGTTTCTCTATTGCATTTGGTATTGAACAATGATTTGTATAAATGAAATGAAGTATGTTTATCCTTATTAGTCTTAAGTATATATTGAGTAGGTATTGAGGATATTGTATGGGCGGTCTCCTTATGTCTTACTTAGGGGAGCCTTTCGACAAATTATGATAGGATTACTTCATTTTGGCTGGTCTAGAAAGACTTGGCTCAAACGATGGGTCCTTCCTTAAGGACCCTTGGTTGGTCCTTGGGGACTTTATCCTGAACATTTCCAGCACGAATATGATCGTATATGAGTTTATGATCTCCCATATCAATTTCATAAAAAACGAAAATGTAAAACCTGACGAAACATGCTAAGACACACAAGATCATTTCAAAGCAAGCCTTTCGAACGTCATGGGCGTTCTTGGACATTCTACCTCCAAACTTCATGAAACTTGACACACTGCCTATAAACACTATTATAACTCATATAAGGACCTCATAAGATATAAAACACACATATAAGAACATATAGACACATGAGGAACATAGATGACCAGTCGTCGATGAACGTCTAAGTCGTCCCTTGACGTTTGACTTCCAGTTCACCTAAATCATTAGACAATGCCTCATTACAACATTATAAACCTTTTTAGGACCTTATAACCTCATGAAAAACATGTTAGACTCTAGATTCACCTAAGTCATTTAAAAGATGTGACAACCATGTTCTTTACATTTTCTTCACCAAATTTGTGGGTTTCTTCATATTAAGGTATGGTAGTCATCCTTGAACATTCTTTCATTCAAGGAGACATTTAAAAGAGATTTCAAAAAGGATTTCAACTTCTTTATTCCTTTGCTCTAGGTGTGGGTCTTGGCATAAAAAAGTTTTAATGATTAGAATGAGTTTTTCTTAGCTTTAAATGATAAATTTAATGTCAAAACCCCATTGGAATTGGCACATCCGGGGAGCACCCCCTAGAAGTAACATGATATACTTGACCTCTCGAAGGTCATATAGAAACTCATAGTTATCACTCATTGCATTTTTTTCATAGTAAATTTAGCGGATAATTGAAACATTTCATAGCACATCATATGCTAGAAACATCACTTCATATATATAGAATATAAGTTATAATACATATTTAGACCTTAAGTCTCTTTGCCTTCTTAGACATAACATCATTAGAGTTCTTTAGGGACACGGCCCTTTACAACACAATACATAAGTTCTATACTAAAGAACATTACCGTAAGCTAAACATTAGGACATCCTTAGAACATAAGAATTCCTTTGCATAAGCTTGTGAATCATATATTAATCTCCTCAATCATATATACATCCTCTATGCATCCATAACCTACACATTGTGTAAAATTGTAGAGAAGAATGGAGTTAGTACAAGAATGAACTAAGTATGGAAACCATGCAAAAACATGCATTTAAAAGGGACATTTCTTGAAATCATACTTCATGCCTTTTTGAGTAAATCTTCATAAAACCTCTATAAAATAGCATTTATGTTACTCACATACTTAATATATACATATTCAAAAGCCAAACATCATATAAAATCACATCTAAAATAAAAGCCACTTTTAGGTTCACTTTGCAGTGCGCTATTTTTCTTTACTGTGAGCTATATTTTCCGTTACTCATTAACCACCCAAGTAACCTTCTAATGATACTTGGTCCAATGCATCACATTAGGGATACAAAGATAGCGTACATACAACCTACATAACCCAAAAAATATCTTTATAGAATCATATTACATCATAGACCAATTTAAGTGAAGACATTATTGAGATTATAGTAAATGTCACGACACGAATTTTGAAATTTTGAATCGCAACCGGCATCGTTGACCTCTCAGAGGTCGTAAACAAGCCTCTTCTTGCATTCATCACATTCATGTACTTAAATTTGTGTAAAATTTAAAACTTTTTAAATGTATGAAGTATACATAGACTTCATATAATAATTAACTAGTTACATCATATATTAAACTCAAAGTAAGGAAACAACCATCTAACAATTGTGGAATCAATTCAAATCAAAGAATAACATATCATAGTAGTTTGCCAAAACGACCTTATTAAAAAGATTCGAATAAATGTATTAAAGAAATGCTAGGGACAACATCCACTAGACATGTCTAAATATTAATGTTAGACTAAAATTGTAGCATCTTCGAAATAAAGAGGACCTACCAAATGGTCTGGAGAAAGCTGAGTCCAAACCGCAGTGATGAGTCTTCAATATGCTCTCTGACCTGCACCAATAAAATAGTAAATTGTATAGGGTTAGTACACCACTGTACTAAGTATGGGTTATGCCCATATACATATAAGGCTATGCATGATCAAGGAAATCTCTTCCCAAACAACATGCCATTTCTGGAAAATGTACTCACTAGACTTTCATAATTCGTCAGTTGTGAATCGTGGTACAAATATGATGTATTTTAATGCATTGAAAGCACACAACTCATTTTGTATGTGATCTAAACACATTAGTATTATCAACATAATTTTAGACTCGAGCGAAGATTTGAAATTTTGTTATCCCTAACCCGAGAGCTCTACATTTTGTACATAGTTTATTTTTCACTGTTTTTCTTCTTATTATTATGTAGTTCATTAATTTTTTTTGTCCTATGTTTAACTTAAAACTGCAGTGATTCATTGTAGTCCCATACCCACAATGAAACAAGTATGTAATCTAAGGACTAAGGAATGATTTCACCATCCTTACAATGAGTCATTCATTACATTATACATTCATTAACACTTCATATGCGAGTCTCTATTGGCTATGCCACTTATTTAATCATTTTCATGTTAGGGAAGTTATGAAGCTTTGATTTGCTATTATTTTTCTACTCCCCTATATTGGCGTCCTATAAGAAGTCATTATAAGCCAATCTTAATTGGATTTGCCCATTATTTGTTGAAACTTGATTGGTGTTCATATTGACAATTGACATTCTTAAGCTCTTGCTTTAATATATCACTTTGAACATACGGTACGTCATCTTTCTTTCTTGATTTCTTAGAGAAATATTTAGAAGTAAAATCATGCGAGCTAACATGAAATCAAGTGTCTTCCTTACACCGAAAAAGGTGATTCACCAATTAAAGGGAATCTAGATCATGTGAGCTACTCATGAAATCTACTCTGTACCCCACACTGAAAAGGGGTGACTCTCGGCTAAGGCGAATCCAAATCAAATGTTTACTCCACACCGAAAAGGAGTGGATCATGGCTATAGTGAACAAAAGAACATCTTTTTGAGCATTAAACGACATAGATCATGTGAGCTAACCATGAAATCTAGTGTATACACCACACCGAAAAGAGGTGATCTCATTGGCCAAGGTGAGACCGAAACATACCTAGCTCTCTTAGGTTGAAACCACAGGCTAGTTCCTATGTTGGCTAAACATAGTTCGAAGACCAGGGACGTATGGAGACTACTTATCCACCAAGGTTGTAGCCTCGTCTCATGATACTTACACCTACAAAGACATGCTCATAACTAGTGTATCGGTGCGTTGCTCACTTTCATTATCTTTTTATCTTTTAATGTAGACTAAAACATTGTGGAAGCTTGCTTCTAGATTGAGATTTAATTACTCCATTGATGACTTGTCATCCTTTTCTTTACGTTGATGAATTATGAATTGTCCTTTAATAACATCTTTGGTGTTAATAAGACTTGTCTAACATGTTCTAACACGCTCATTCATTAACATAGCATTATTCCTTCAATTCACATAAGGAACACTTAACATCATACAATTACAATTTCATAAATTCATTCAGCATTTATTATTCAAAAACCCTACACATAATATCATCCAGCACCACATACAAACTACATGATCAAGACTAATCTATACAACATAGAAATTGTAACAAGGAAACTAGGGAAAGGGAAGTTCAATGATAACCTTGTGAAACAACCCTAGTTTCGAGATCTCATGGATTAAAGATGTTGGGAAGTACTCTTGGAGAAAGAATTCCTGTAGAGAAACCCATACCTTAAGTATAACTTAATATACGAAGACCACCTTTAACGAAAACTTGGAGAAACCTTGAAATCTCCTAGAACATCTATGAACTTGCTGCCTCTTTCTTTCACTCATTTTAGCGTTGTGTTCTCTGAGTGTTTGATCCTGAGTTTTAGGTTTAGGAACTGACCTTGACTCATTAAAATAAGTCTTAATAAGTTCATTAAATAAATAGATTAATTAATTACTAAAATGCCCGTCCTATATTGACAATAACAAGGAAAACACAATGTTTAGTCAATTCAGAAATTTTTAGTAAGAATTTCGTTTTGACCCTTTAAATTATTTAATTAAATTGACAATTTAATTAATAAAGGGACCTAGGGTAATTACTAAATCACCCCTAAGTCATTGGAACCATAACTAATCCTTTTGGACCATCCTAGGTTAAGTACTAGGATGTTTCTCGAGTTATACAAGGTTAGTGTAAGAATATTTGTTTGAACCCTTTAATTTAATTAATTAAATGTATAATTTAATTAATTAAGTGAACTATGGTAATTACTAAAGTACCCTTAAGTCGTTATAACCACAACTAACCCTTTGGACCATCCTAGGTTAGGTACTAGGTAGTCTCTTAAACTAGTTACTAGGTTAGTATCACCCAATTAAGTCATAGATTGTCAGGTGTACTAGATAATTTATTTTCGTTTTTCCTAGGTTAGTTAGTTAGTTAGGTATGTAGGTTAGAGTCTATAATTAGTTTCATAGCACCTCCCCATATGGGTGAACCAGGTGCACTTCTGCCCCCTAATTACCCTAAAAAAATTCGGTTAGGGTGGTCCCCTTCTTAGTTGTTTCTCCCCATGTGCTTGCACATAGGTTGATTTTACTTTCCTAAATAACTATTCTTGATGGTTCTTTTTGAATGTTACTTATTGTCCCAAAGATACTCGTTATGTCCTTAGGAACTGCTTAATCTACATGCCCATTTTAATTGGTCATGTGCTATGGTGCCAAGACTTGACACATGGATGCCTCATATCTGTTATGCAAATACACTCAAACATATGTTTCTAGCTTAGGGTCTTTATTGCAGGTACATTCCTTGGAAAATAATCTTGGATTATACTATGCCTACTTTAACATTTATTGAAATTGGCTAACTCTCTTAGCAAATTTTGTATTCTACGCCCAGTATTATTCAATATTGGGCATTGGTATGTCTACGTACCCCCAATATTCATTCTTAAAGACCTACCGGGCCCTTCCTTAGACATGTGACTTTTTCAGAATGTTACATGATCCCCCCTTAGGAACATTCTTCCGAGAATGACACTACACATCATTTAAAAACAAAGAGCGTAATTTTCAAAAATACTGTGACATACTTGATTTTTACTTCTTAGTGAATATCAGATATGACATACTTGATCTTTAATTCTTAGTGAATATCTGATTCATACTTATTTGGAAAATGCATATCATTCAAGCTTAGCTGAAGCTTCATATTTGAGATTGAGGAATTTCCTTCTCAATCACACTTAACTTAATGCACATAACATAAAACACAAAAATCATGTCTACATTATACAAAAACAGCAACGTGAAATGCATATATGAATTCATTTAACTCACATAGTGTAATTACTAAACATACGATTATGGACTTACAACACCAAATCGACTAATACAACAAAACATAGAGTTTTCTCAAATAAAACAAGACTTAGGAAGAGTATATCTAACCTCAAGAACTGAACAAATGACGGTAACCAAATCTCATATCGGCCTTAGCCTCCCACGTTGCTCCCTCAATAAGGTGATAGTGCCATAATTCTTTCACGGTAGCAACCTCCTTGTTCCTCAGCCGCTTGACTTGGCGATCTATGGTTTAGACTAGGACCTCTTCATACGAAAGGTTCTCATCAACTCCTGACCCTTCATAAGGGAGGATGGATGTTGGATCGCCTAGACACTTCTTAAG
The DNA here is from genome assembly GCF_001406875.1 of Solanum pennellii. Taxonomy (NCBI): domain Eukaryota; kingdom Viridiplantae; phylum Streptophyta; class Magnoliopsida; order Solanales; family Solanaceae; genus Solanum; species Solanum pennellii. The sequence goes on from NC_028641.1 coordinate 57,224,933, forward strand.
AATTGAAACGTGAAACACTCTATTAACAGAAGACATATATTGTGGTAACTTCCTTCTTGCTGCAAAATCTCATATGGACCTATATACCTCGGAGTCAACTTACCTTTCTTACCAAGCCTCATCACCCCTTTCATGGGTGATATCTTCAACTAAATTGTATCACCCACCTCAAAGTCAATAGCACTCTTTCTATTGTCTGCATATGATTTTTAACTACTGAAAGCAGTAGCCAATCTATCTCTAATAATCCTCACCTCTTTGGGCCAAGGATGGAAGACTCTCCTACCTCAAACTCACCCACTAGAGATCTACATCTCCTTCCATATAGTGCCTTAAAAAGTGCCATCCCAATGCTTGAATGATAGCTATTATTATGGGAGAATTCAATCAGCGGCAAGTGATCATCCCAACTCCCCTTGAATTCAATAACACATGCTCTCAGCATGTGTTCAAAGGTCTGGATACTACGCTCTACTTGTCAATCAATACGGGGATGAAAAGAAGTACTAAGCTTCACATGTGTACCCAAGCTCTTTTTGAAAGATCTCCAAAAATGACAAGTGAATTGGGCTCCCATATATGAAATGATAGATAAAGGGATCCCATGCCACCTCACTATCTCGTCAATATACAGCTTGTCATAATCTTCGGCCCTGTAAGCAGACTTCACAGGTATGAAGTGTGCAGACTTAGTCGTCCTCTCAATAACAACCCAAATAGAATCATGTAGTTTCCTGGCCTGGGGAGACCAACCACAAAATCCATATTAATAGCCTCCCATTTCCATGTTGGTATCTCAATAAACTGGGTAAGGCCGCCAGGCTTAAGGTGTTTCGCCTTAACCTTTTGGCAATTGGGACACTCCTCCAAAAAATTAGAGATATCTCTCTTCATACCTTTCCACCAATAGACCTCTCTAAGGTCATGGTACATTTTGGTGCAATCTGGTTAAATAGAATATCTGGAACCATGATTTTCTGCAAGAATATTAGGCCTCAGATCATCAACATTGGGCACACATATTCTGTTTTGGTATCTAAGTACACCATCCCCTCCTAGGGAAAATGATTAATTCAACTTACACAACACTGAGTGTTTCAACTCCGTGAGTACTTGGTCGAGGACCTTCTTAGGTTTGACATCTACAACAAATGATGATTCAGAACTAGAATGAACTCAACCGCCCCACTTGGTGTATTTACCATTCGTACACCCAATCTAGCAAATTGGTGTACCTCCTTAACCAGCTCCTTCTTCTCATCGTAAATATGAACCACATTTCCCATGGTGAAACGGCTCAAAGGGTCAGCCACTACATTGTCCTTACCTGGGTGATAGTGAACACTCATGTCATAATCTTTAAGCCGCTCCACTCATCTTCTCTGTTGAAGATTTAACTCTCTCTGTCTAAAAACATACTGAAGACTTTTATGGTCTGTAAATACATCAACATGTACAGCATTTAAATAATGTCTCCAAAGTTTTAATGCAAAGACCACATCAGCTAACTCAAGATCATGAGTAGGGTAATTCTTCTGGGTGAGTTTCAACTGCCTGGAAGCATATGCAATTACCTTACAACCCTGCATAAGAACACATCCCAAACCTACTCGAGAAGGATCACAATATACCACATACCCTTCACCTCTCCTCAGCAATGTAAGCACTAGGGATGATTTGAGCTGGACTTTTCACTCTTGAAAGCTCTTTTCACAATTTTCAGACCACTCAAACATCACCTTCTTCTTCGTTAAGGCTGTCAGCGGGGAAGCAATAGTGGAAAGGCCCTCCATAAACCTGCGATAATAATTAGCCAAACCCAAGAAACTCCTAATATCAGTACGAGTGAGGGGTCTCGGCCAATTATTCACTAATTCAACCTTTTTCGGATAAACCCAACACCCTGGTCGGTCACAACATGACAAAAAAAGGTCACTAATCTAATCCAGAATTCACATTTGTTGAACTTTGCATACAACTGATGTTCTCTGAGTACTTGCAACGTCTTTCTTAAGTGTACTTCATGCTCTTCTCTAGACTTAGAGTATATGAGGATGTCATTTTTTGATACTATGACGAAGGGATAAAGGTACTCACGGAATACTCTATTTTAAAGTCCATAAATTTGGTAGGTGTTTTAGTGAGACCGAATGACATGACTAGAAATTCATAATGCCCATATCTAGTATGAAAAGCCATCTTAGGGACATCTTCTTGCCTCACTCTAAGTTGATTATATCCTGACCAAAGGTCTATCTTGGAAAATAAACTTGAATTTGGGAGTTGGTCAAATAGATTGTCGATTCTGGAAAAGAGTACTTATTCTTTATAGTGACTTTGTTGAGTTACCAATAATCGATGCACATTCTAACGGTTCCATCCTTTTTCTTTACAAACAACACTAGAGCACCCCACGGGGAAATGCTCGGCTGGATGAAGCCCTTATAAAGTAGATCTTTTAAATGCAACTTCAACTCTTTGAGTTCAGCTGGTGCCATTCTATACGGGGGAATATAAATTAGCTTGGTGTTGATATCCAAATCAACACCAAAGTCAATCTCACATTCAGGAGGGACTCCTTGTAAATCCTCTGGAATATCTGGAACCATGATTTCCTGCAAGAATATTAGGCCCCAGATCGTCAACATTGGGCACACATAATCTGTTTTGGTACCTAAATACACCATCCCCTCCTAGGGAAAATGATTCATTCAACTTACACAACACTGAGTGTTTCAACTCCATGAGTACTGGGTCGAGGAGCTTCTTAGCTTTGACATCTACAACAAATGATGATTCAGAACTGGAATGAACTCAACCACCCCACTTGGTGTATTTACCATTCGTACACTCAATCTAGCAAATTGGTGTACCTCCTTAACCATCTCCTTCTTCTCATCGTAAATATGAACCACATGTCCCGTGGTGAAACGGCTCAAAGTGTCAGCCACTACATAGGCCTTAGGTGGGTGATAGTGAACACTCATGTCATAATCTTTAAGCCGCTCTAGTCATCTTCTCTGATGAAGATTTAACTCTCTCTGTGTAAAAACATACTGAAGACTTTTATGGTAAGTAAATACATCAACATGTACATCATTTAAATAATGCTCCAATGTTTTAATGAAAAGACCACATCAGCTACCTCAAGATCATGAGTAGGATAATTCTTCTGGTGGACTTTCAACTGCCTGGAAGTATATGAAATTACCTTACAACCCTGCATAAGAACACATCTCAAACCTACTCGAGAAGCATCACAATATACCACATACCCTTCACCTCTCCTCAACAATGTAAGGACTAGGGCTGATTTGAGCCGGTCTTTTCACTCTTGAAAGCTCTTTTCACACTTTTTAGACCACTCAAACTTCACCTTCTTCTTCGTTAAGGCTGTCAGAGGGGAAGCAATAGTTGAAAGGCCTTCCAAAAACCCGCAATAATAATTAGCCAAACCCAAGAAACTCCGAATATCTGTGGGAGTGAGGGGTCTCGAAATATTCTTCACTAATTCAACCTTTTTCAGATAAACCTCACCACCCAGGTCGGTCACAACATGAAAAAAAAGGTCACTTATCTCATCCAGAATTCACATTTGTTGAACTTTGCGTACAACTGATGTTCTATTAGTACTTGCAATGACTTTCTTAAGTGTACTTCATGCTCTTCTCTAGACTTAGAGTATATGAGGATGTCATTTTTGGATACTATGACGAAGGGATAAAGGTACTCACGGAATACTCTATTTTAAAGTCCATAAATGTGGTAGGTGTGTTAGTGAGACCGAATGACATGACTAGAAATTCATATTGCCCATATCTATTATGAAAAGCCATCTTAGGGACATCTTCTTGCCTCACTCTAAGCTGATTATAGCCTGACCAAAGGTCTATCTTGAAAAATAAACTTGAATTTTGGAGTTGGTCAAATAGATCGTCGATTTTGGAAAAAAATACTTATTGTTTATACTGATTTTGTTGAGTTACCAATAATTGATGCACATTCTAACGGTTCCATCCTTTTTCTTTACAAACAACACTAGAGCACCTCATGGGGAAATGCTCGGCTAGATGAAGCCCTTATCAAGTAGATCTTTTAAATGCAACTTCAACTCTTTGAGATCAGCTGGTGCCATTCTATACGGGGGAATATAAATTAGCTTGGTGTTGATATCCAAATCAACACCAAAGTCAATCTCACATTCAGAAGGGACTCCTGGTAAATCCTCTGAATGACATCTTGGAACTCATTCACTATTAACACATAGTCTTTGGAAGAAAATTCTTGATCTAAGTCATTGACTCTAACTAAGTGCTATAAATACCCTTAGCTATCGTCTTATTTGCCTTTAAGTGTGAAACAATTTGGCTGACTAGACTTGAACCACACCCTTCCGATTCCCGCTTTAACTCATTTGGAAACGGAAACCTCACTACCCTGTTTAGACACTCTATTGTGGAATAACACTTATGGAGTGAATTTATACCCAAGATTATATCAAAATCGAGCATGGCTAAGTCAACTAGATCAGCGTGAGTGACTCTATCAAGGATGTGAATTGGGCAATTTTTGTACACCCTTTCTGCTCTAATGTCATCCTCTATGGGAGTACTTACTAGAATCGGCTCATGCAAGATTTCAAGAAACATATCAAATCTACTAGCTATCAAAGGAGTAATAAATGATAGAGTGGATCCTGGATCTAAGAATGCGTACACAGGGAAAGTAATACATGCAATGTACCCTGGACTACATCAGCTGAATTCTCTTGCTCTTCTCTACCCTTTAGTGCATAAAATTGGTTCCTCTTGGGAGGTTCAGCTGCACCATTTGCATAGAACCGAGGCTGAGCATCTGCCTTTTCCTGATATCTCACTTGACGACAGTCTCGGAACATGTGTCCAGTCTTGCCACACCCGAATCAGGCCTTAGTACCTACTAAACATTCACCTCCATGAGAACGTCCACACTTACCACAAGGCTTATTGTTTCGCTGGACATTCCGATCATTGGCCTTTCTGGGGCCTAACTTGTTCACTTTGGCATTTGAATTTCTTGAAGAAGCAGAATTACCTGAATTCCTCTTGAACTAAGGACTGTTATTGACTCCAAATGATACCCTACCCGAGCTAGAACCAATCTGAGCTGCAATTGTAAGCTTCTTGCCTTCATGAACTCTCCTCTTATAGCAGCTCTCCACCTCTGTCTGAGCATGCACCATAAATCTCCCCAGATCCATGTTGTCATGCAACATGGATGCGCGACAATCTTCCACTATATCCTCATGCACTCTAGTCACAAACTTGATGTAACAACCCTAAAAATTGATATGCTAAGTAACACTTAACGTGTCTAGAATGCCTACGATAAGACCGTATTCACACGGATTGATGCTCGTAGAACTATACCTCTAAACCTTGATACATCCAATCCAACTAATTTGGGGAGTTAGTTGAGCTAGAAATTGTTGGGTCCAGCCATGTAGGGCTCTCAAATACGAAGATTTATTCGGATGAGTCTTTACCACACTTAAAATGGGTAAATCTATATTTTGGAGGGTCAAGGGGTAAAATAGTCTTTTTAAAGGTTAAGGGTTGTATCATAATTACCCTAAATGTACAATTAAATATTTAATTAATAAGGTGGAGGGGAATTTTGGGGAGAGAGGGCCGAAAATTGTCTTTTTGAGTGAAGTCTTGCTCTACCCAGGTTCGAACCTAGGTGGAAGAGATGATTTAAATTGTTTTGTTTTAGTTTGTAAATTAACCAACTAATTAATTAATATTTATAAGCATATTTAATAAAAAGGAAAATCTGATTTTTATTAGTGATTTGAAAAAGTCCTAGTTTGACTAATTTCCAAACTAAAACTCCTAATCCTATGAAAACTCTCAGTTTTCACGTCTATCTCCTCAACACTCACGATCAAACCAATCTATTTCTCATGTTCAATATAAACCACGCACAAGAACAGAACTATAACAAAAGTTCTTCAAACTTGAATAAATTACACAAAAATATAATGAAAACAAGCTAATCAAAAACTTTAGGCAAAAGGGAGGATTATTCCGTCGACTTAGTGTTGAAGTTGAGGGGATTTGGAAGTGATTTTTGGCGAAGGTTTTGGACAAAAACTCAAGGATTGAACTACGTAAAAGGTTTGGGTTTTCTTACTCTTGGTCCCTTTCACAAGAGACCCTTACAACTCAAATGAATCTACTCGGAAAACTAGGGTTGTTCCCCTTTACATGTTCCCTGACACTCGGTTCCATCGATTTGGTAAGTTGTGTATGTTTGCTGGTAGAAATTAGGGATGTAATGTGTTTTCGTCTTGATTATTTTCACGTATGTATGTTTGGAGTTATGTGAATTTTTGAACCTAAGATGTATGCAATGAAATGATGAAACCCTAGGATGGTTAAATAAGAATGTGAAATACACTAAATATCCAAGTGCATTGGCATATGATGAAATGAACATTCACGTAATAAGGGGTGAGTAATTATGAAGAGCAAATATGCTTAAGTTAATGAATGTGGTGACAACATGATAAGAAGCTAATGTAAAAGATGAGAGCAATATCAAATGAGCCTATGTAAATGTTACAAAAACGTACTCACCTATGAGAGTGTTAAGTTAATGAAGAGATCAGTCTCTATGAACACTCTAATGAAAGTGTTGATATTAATATACACTTAATACAAATGATGAGATGAGAAATCATCTATTGAGATATGATGTCCTCATACTAGAAGCCTGCTTCCATGACGTATGAGTTGAATGTAATGTAACTTTATACTGAGCATCGATAGTCTAACTATAAGCGGTGATGCCTTCTTTTGGGAAGGGCAAAGGTTCACATAATTCTCATAAGATAAGAATGTCCCGCATGACGGGTATGGATCTCCTTATATCTCATAGTCTTTGAACCTATACTGCCATTATAGGGATGTAGCAGGGTTCAATCCCCAATATACGCTAGCATGTTTTGGGTCACTTTGGCCGGTTATTCCACCTCTTTTCGGTGTGTGGAAGACACTGGATTTCATGATGCTCACATGATCTATATCGGTTAAAGTTAAAGTTCCCAATCAATCAATGATGCCAGCCTCAAATAATGCACATAATGAAATGAATGATACCAAAGTTGTTAGGATAGGATCATCAAGAGGTGAGATAGACATAAGTAATGACACTAGGCCATTCTTGATCATTGTAAAACGAACCCGATCTATGTCTTAAACTACATCCTAGGCATAACTGGTGTTTACGCTAGCTTATGAATGTATGAAGTGAAGTACATTTGAATAAATGAAGCAGACTCTGTGTTTGGTAAAGAAGGCTCCCTAGTTGAGGTCCCATATGTTGAGCACTCATTTTTTGGAAGTCTTATGTCAAGTCCATGATTCCAAAGTCTCATGGCGTAAGAACGAATGATATGAATGCTGTTATGTGCTATATGCAATATGTTATCTGCTATGTGTAAGGAGTTATGTGATGTGTGCAATATGATATGTATAATGATGTATGTTACTCTCATGGCATTAATTTCCTAATAAAATTTTGCAAGTCCACTGACTTTCCTAATCAAAATTTGGCAGGACCACTAAGTTTCCTAATCCAAATTCGGGAAGTCTACTGACTTGAATTTCCATAAATCATGTTGTAGAAAAGAGATCTTCTTACTCATGCCTGTCCTTGGTGTGTGCTTGAATATACCCATACTTACTACAAGTGTTTACGAATCATATACAACTCTATATTATTAGAAGCAGGCACTGGAGGATGTTAGAGGTTATAGGTCAATGTTGAAACAATCCGGACGTGGAGCATTCATCCGGAATTGGAAGGCCTTCATGCATTAGAGGACACTTGACCATTTTATTCTAGATTAGTAATATGATTGATCTAGTTGAGTATGTTAGACTAGCGTTTCCTTACGGTTTTTTTTCAGACATTGTATTGGTTCCATTTGACAAGTATACTTTTAATGCAGCATTGTACTATTTGTTTCATTTGATGATCTTAATGTTAGATGGTTGATGGTGAACGTATATGAGTTTAAGTAAAATTATTTACATGCATTATAAGAAACAAAAAATTAAAATTCTCCGCTCAAATTAACCTAGATGAAGTAACAATGACATATGTATGCTTGTCTGCGACCTCTAAGAGGTCAACGACAACGGTCTTGTCGGGGTCTAGACTACGGTCGTGACAAAGTTTGTATCAGTGCACTAGGTTAAATTCCAAGAATAATGAGTTAACATCAACCACATTGAGTAGTTTCACCACTATCTTGGATTAGAGACTGCATGATGCGTAAGAAAATTTCCTTCTTCTGATCTTATCTTGCCTTCTCTAATGTCAAATTTCATGGTGTTTAGAGCGTATCTAACTTAAAATCTTGAGATTTGGAAAGATGAATCCGAGAAGAAATGCAGGTGGAGAGATTGGAGGAGGAGTTGCTACGGTAAATCAAGTTCCTCCCCAGCCTCCACCTGTTTGAATGGAGATGCATGTTAACCCAACTGGGTTGCTAGATGGAGAAGTGAGTACAGCCAGGAAGAGATGGCCCAAGCCATCACTTTACAAGCTCAGGCTATGACAGCCCAGGCGAACGAACAAGGTGTTCCCGGAGAACAGAGCTGCCAGAACCATGGCTAGTTTGTTAAGGGACTTCACGAGGATGAATCCTCCTGTTTACACTGGATCTAAGATTGTTGAGAATCTCGAAGAATAGTGTAGGGAAGCTATGATGCATGACACCATGGACCTTTAAAGGCTTATGGTCCATGTCCAACAAGTCGAGGAAAGAAGGAAGAGGAAGCATACTAGGGCGGGGAACATGTCAAAGAAATATGAGAAGAATTTTTCAATGAAAGTACTATAGAAATAAGGGATAAGCGCAGGTTTAAGAAGGGACCCTCCCACAAAGGAGAGTCTAGTTCATCCAAGACTCACTATGATAGGGATTCCGAACCCTGAGTTAAGATAAACAGTGAAGTAGATACACCTCAGGAGAGGACACCTTGTAGGAAGTGTGGCAAACTTCTTGGAGGGGAATGCATAAGGGGCTATAACGCTTGTTAAAGTTGTAGCAAACCGGGTCACATGATGAAGGATTTTCCATATATGAGAGGTGGAGAAAAAGGGAAGGAAAGAGTTCAACTGAATTGTTCAAGTGAAGAGGCTCCAAGGAGGCAACGATTCTTCTAATTCAAGTCTGGGGGGGTTAAAGAAGGAGGTATCCCAAATACAGCCTTTCGTACCTGTTATGGTCACTATGAGTTCCTAGTTATGTTATTCGGTTTCACGAATACACCTGCTGCATTTATGGAACTCATGAACAGGGTCTTCCTTGAATACCTTTACTCTTTCGTCATAGTATTGATAAATGACATTCTCATCTACTCAAAGGCCAAGAAAGAGCATGAACAACATTTGATACTAATCTTGCATGTACTTAGACAACATTAGTTGTATGCCAAAGTGTATATTTTCGCTAAGATTAGTGACCTTCCTTGGTCTTGTTGTGTCCGATAATGGTGTAGAGGTAGATCCCAAGAAGACTGAAGTTGTTAAGAACTGGTAAAAACCTCTTACTCCTACAGTTATTCATAGCTTTTTGGGATTGGCTGGTTATTATCGCAGGTTTGTGGAGGGTTTTTCTTCCAGTGCTGCCTCATTGATAGCTTTGACTAAGAAGGAGGCCATGTTTTAATGGACAAAGGCTTGTGAGAAGAGTTTCCTGGAGCTCAAGGATAGACTCACTTCAGCCCCGGTGCGAACTTTTCCTAAGTGTGGTAAGAATTATTCTGTGTATTGTGATGAATCCAGGGTTTGTTTGGGTTGTGTTCTTATGAAGGGTTGTAATGTGATAGCTTATGCGTCCAGACAACTCAAGGTTAAGGAAAACAATTATCCCAATCATAACCTAGAGTTGGCAGCTGTGCGTTTGCACTGAAATTGTGGAGTCACTACTTCTATGGAGTGTATGTGGATGTGTTCACAGACCAAAAAAGTCTCCAGTACGTGTTCACATAGGGGAAGTTGAGTCTTTATCAGCGGAGGTGGTTGGAGTGGTTGAAGGACTATGACAAGAATGTCCACTACCATTCAAGTAAGGCTAATGTTATAGATGATACTTTGAGTAGGTTGAGCATGGGATGTCAGCCCATGTTGAGGATGAGAAAAAGAATTTGGTGAAAGATATACACAGACCGGCCAGACCGCGTGTGCGGTTAGTTGACTCTACTAGTGGGGGTGTTTCACTTCATCCTAGTTATGAATCATCCTCAGTGGTTGAAGTGAAAAAGGGTCAACATCTTGATCCTGTGTTGGTGGAGCTGAAAAACTCAATGTTGCTTAAGATGAATGAGTCTTTTGCTTTGGTAGTTGACGGTATACTTAATTACCACGGCAGGATGTGTGTACTAGATGTGGATGGTTTGCGGACCAGGACCGTTACAGAGACCCATGTTTCCAAATATTCCATCCATCCAAGTACTACCAAGATATATCAGGGGTAGGTGGGACAACCATCTGCCCTTGATAGAGTTCTCGTATAATAATAGCTATCACTCCAGCATTAGCATGGCAACGTTTGAGGCAATGTATGGTAGAAGGTGTAGGTCTCCATTTGGGTGGTTCGAGGTTGGAGAGTCATCCATTTTGGGTCCAAAAATCATTCATGTGGCCTTAGAGAAGATTATAGTGATTATGGACAAGTTGGATACTACTTACAGTTGGTAGAAGTCTTATGCAGACAACCAAAATGGCCCTTATAGTTTGATGTCGTTGACCAGGTCTATTTTAAGATATCACCTATAAGGGGTTGATGAGGTTTGGCAGGAAGGGGAATTTGAGTCTGAGGTATGTTGGGCCATATGAGATCCTACAGCTTGTGGGTGAGGTGACCTATGTGTTGGCATTTCCTGCGGATCTAGCTTATGTTCCTCCAGTCTTTCATGTCTCTATGTTAATGAAGTTCCTAGGGGATCCAGCATTGATTCTACCGGTTAATGGTTTAGGGGTCGAGGATTACTTGTCCTATGAGTAAGTACCTGTTGAGATTTTAGACAGAGACATCAAGAGGCTAAGGAACAAGGAGGTTGCCACAGTAAAGGTATCGTGGAGGAATTATCTTTTTGGGGGTGCCACGTGGGAGGCCGATGCCGATATGAGATCCCGCTACCCTAATCTTTTCATCCCTTGAGGTTAGACTTCCTACTGTTAAGTCTAAGTTTCCTTATCTATCCATTGTTTGTTTCTATTGATTGATTTTGTATAGTAACTATGTTATTATCTGACTGATATTACGCTAGATAGTTAGTAGTGTTTTTCGGGGATGAATGTTCCTAAGGGGGGGATAATGTAACAACCCTAAAAATTTATATGCTAAGTAATGCTTAATGTGTCTACAATGCCTGTGATTAGACAGGGTTCACATTGATTGATGCGTAAAAAACCAGACCTGTGAACCCTTGCTACAAGCAATACAACTAACTTGGGGAGTCAGTTGAGCTAGAAAAGATTGGTTCCTGCCATGTAGGGCTCTCGAATACGAAGATTTATTCGGATGAGTCTTTACCGGAATTAAAAAGGGGAAATCTTATGTTTAGAGGGTCTAGGGGTATAATGGTCTTTTTCCAGGCTAAGGGTAGTAACTTAATTACCTAAATATGTAATTAATTATTTAATTAATAAGGTGGAGGGGCATTTTGAGGAGAGAGAGCCGAAATTGGCTTTTTGAGTGAAGTCTTGCTCCACCAGGGTTCGAACATAGGTGGAAGCAATGATTTAAATTGTTCATTTTAGTTAGTAAATTAATTTAATTAATTAATATTTATTATATGACATATGAAAAAGGAAAATCAGACCATTCTTTTTATTACATTCTGCCTAAAACAAGTACATCCTATTAAAACTCTCACTTCTCACGTCGATCTCCTCAACAATCACGATCAAACCATTCTTTTTATTACATTCTTCCTAAAACACGTACATGAACAGAGTCATAACCAAAGTTCTTCACACTTGAAGAACTTACACAAAAATATAAGGAAAATAAGCTAATCAAAAACATTAGGCAAAAGGGAGGATTATTCCGTCGATTTGGTGTTGAAGTTGAGGGGATTTGGATGTGATTTTTGGAGAAGGTTTTGGTCAGCAATCCAAGGTTTGAAATACATAGAAGTTATGGGTTTTCATACTCTTGGACACTTTGCCAAGAGACCCTTCGGAGTAAAATGAATCTACTCCGGAAACAAGGGTTGTTCCCCTTTACATGTTCCCTGTCACTAGTTCCCATCGATTGGTAGGTTGGGCATATTTGCTGGTAGAAATTAGGGATGTAATGTTTTTTCATGTTGATTATGTTCACGTATGTATGTGCGGAGTTATGTGAATGTTAAGCATGCTGTACGGAATTATGTTTTTATGTGTGTGCAATGTGTAGCCGTGACATCTACTCTTGGTTTGAAGTTCGAAAATACATGTTATGGTTGAATTCTTACATGCACAAACTTGTATAAATCGTGATGTTCAAATGAAGTATAATGTGGCTGATTTGAATAGAAATTATTAGCTAAATGAATCCATGAAAATCCACCTAAAGATGTACTAAATGATCCATGAATTACCCTAAAAACAAACATGTAAACGTTGATGAAAATGAGCTGAAAAACGTATAAAATTTCCAGAATCCTTTGGATGAGTTTCGGCCAAGATGTGATGTAAAAATGCCTATTTGAGTGCAAACTCTTTATAGAATATGATCTTGAAAATGCACCTAAAGAACACACTAAAAACTACTCCAAACTTATACACATTTAACGTGAAAGAGGTGAGAAAATAGGATGCAAGAATGTAATAAAAATTCCAGTACTTTGATGTTAGTTTTGGTCAAGTTAAGTAAATTAACATGTTGTGAAAAAATGAATAAAAATAAGTGAGGTCACTGAGGATCGAACCCGTGATCTCACCTTGTTAAAAGTCATAAAATCATGTAAGTTAAAAGATTGTGGTAAGGGGGATTCAAACCGTGTCCTTGACTGGAAAATGAAACTGTGAAAATAAAAATGAGAGGAGTGGGATTCGAACCCACAACATCTAGGTAAGACATAAGGAATTAAATGAAAATAAAGGTTCAGATGTCTGGGAATCGAACCTGCAACCTCTAGACTGATTAAGGGAATTAAACAGAAAAATAAATTGAGGCTGTGGGGACTCGATCCCATACCCTAAATGTCAACTCGGAAAAGTCAAGGAAAAAGAAAATAACAGAAATGAGGTTGTGGAGGATCGATCCTACAATCCCTCGGTCCCAAGACAAGCGAATAAGAAAGAAAGAAGAATAAGGAAAAATGAAACGAAGGCATTAGGGCTCGATCTTGGTCCTCAAGCCGTATGGATAAAAATAGAATAAATAAAAAAATGTAAGTTTTAACCAAGGGATTTGAAACCAGGCTCCCTTGCCCAAACTCTGTATTGATACATAAGTCATACGTGAATAAATGTTCAAGGTAATGCTTCCCAAATAGATCAAAATCAAGATCTTGGCATACATACAAGATGCATAAGTCTTGTACCACATAATCTTAGGAATATATGAATCACTTAAACGAACTATCAATGAAGCCTCATGGCTTGTATGCATAGACCCAAAAGTCTAACATAAGTTTAAAAGTAAGTGAACCTAAGATGTATGCAATGAAATGATGAAACCCTAAGAGGGTTAAGTAAGAATGTGAAACACACTAAATGGCCAAGTGCATTGGCATATGATGAAATGAACATTCACGGAATAAGGGGTGAGTAATTATGAAGAGAAAATGTGCTAAAATTAATTAATAAGGTGACAACATGATAAGAAGCTAATGTAAAAGTTTAGAGCAATCTCGAATGAGCCTAAGTAAATGTTACCAAAACGTACTCACCTATGAGAGTGTAAAGTTAATGAAGAGAACACTCTCAATGAACACTATAATGAAAGTATTGAGATTAATATACACTAATTACTAATGATGAGATGAGAAATCATCTATTGAGCTATGATGACTTCATACTAGAATCCAACTTCCATGACGTATGAGTTGAATGTAATTGAACTTTATACTGAGCACCGATAGACTAGCTATGAGAGATGATGCCATCTTTCCAGAAGGGTGGAGTTTCATGTAACTCTCATTAGATTAGACAATCTGGCATGCGGGGTATGAGTCTCCTTCTATCTCCTAGTCTTTGAACCTATATTGCCAATGTAGGGATCTAGCAAGGTTCAATCCCCTATATACTCTAGCATGTTTTGGGTCACTTTGGCCGGTGATTCCACCTCTTTTCGGTGTGGGACAAACACTAGATTTCATGATGCTCACATGATCTATTTATGTTAAAGTTAATGTTCCCAATCAATGAATGAGGCCAGCCTCAAATGATGCACATAATGAAATGAATGATACCAAAGGTGTTAGATAGGATAATAAAGAGGTGATATAGACTTAAGTAATGACACTAGGTCATTCTTGATGATTGCACAGCGAACACGATCTAAGTAATAAACTACATCCTAGGCATACCTGGTGTTTATGCTAGATTATGAATGTAAGAAGTGAAGAACATAAGAATGAATGAAGCAGACTTTGTGTTTCGTTTAGAGGCTCCCTAGTTGAGGTCCTATATGTTGAGCACTCATTTTTGGAAAGTCTTGATGTCATGTCGATGATTCCAAAGTCTCATGGCGTATGAAAGAATGATATGAAAGATGTTATGTGCTATATGCAATATGTTATTTGTTATGTTTAAGACACTTGCTGATGTGTGCAATATGATACGTATTATAATGCATGTTACTCTCATGGCATGACTTTCCTAATAAAATTTGGCAAGTCCATTGACTTTCCTAATCCAAATTTGGCAGGTCCACTAACTTTCCTAGTCCAAATTTTGCAAGTCTACTGACTTGACTTTCAATAAATCATGTGGTTTGGAAAGAGATATTCTTACTCATACATGTCCTTGGTGTTTGCTTTCATATACCAACACTTAGTACAAGTGTGTACTAATGCCATACAACTCTATATTTTTATGTGCATGCACAGGTGGAAGTTAAAGCTTATAGGTCGACGCTGAAGCAATTCGGACTTGGAGCATTCATCTGGACATAGTAGGCCCTCATGCATTCGTGGACGTTTGCCATTTTATTCTACCATAATTATAGGATTGAGCTAGTGGAGTATGTTCCTCTAGCATTTCTTTCCCTATTTTATTTCAGACATTCTATCGGTTCAATTTTGGCAAGTGTACATTTAATGATGCATGGTACGATTTCTTTCATTTGATGATCTTAATGTTAGATGGTTGATGGTTAACGTATATGAGTTTAAGTAGAATAATTTACATTCATGTTAATAAATAAATAATTCAAATTTTCCTCTAAATTAACCTAGATGAAGTAATGATGACGTATGTAGGCTTGTCAACGACCTATGAGAGATCAACGATACAGGTATCGTCTGGGGTCTAGACTCCGTTCCTGACACATTCTCATTTTGTCCCTGCTTTTTACCTCTAGAGAAGAAGCATACTTTGAGAGTTTAACGAATTTCAAGGAATACTCCTTGACAGACATACCTCCCTGTCTCATGTTGATTAACTCTTCAACTTTGGCTTCCCTTTGCTCTCATGGAAAGAACCTCTTCAGAAACGAAATCTTGAGAACATCCCAAGTGATGGGAACATCTTCTAATGTTTGGCCATCTGCCCACATCTGGTACAAAACCTGTGCTAAGTCTTGAGCTGATATTCAGTCAACTCAGCATTCGCCTTCTCATCAACTCCCATGGCAGATAGTATCTTTTGGACCTCATCCACGAACTCCTGAGGATCCTCATATATCTTGTATCCGCAGTAAACTAGGGATTCACTATGGTGAAGTCCCTCAGCTTGCCAGATATGGTCCTAGCATGCGGGTCCCCCCTGAAGCACCCTATTTTGCGGCTTGAGCTGTGATGGCCTAGGCCTGAGTGGCGATTGAAATTTCCATCTGCAGCAATGCCTCACTCACTTCACCATCTTTCAATCCAGATGGGTTGCGAGGCACTTGATCTGTAGCAGCTGGGGCTTCAGGAGGAGCTTGGTTTCCTCTAGAAGCTACCTCACCAAATCTCTTTCCTGTGTTTCTCCTCGTATTCAGTTTCTACACGTAGATACAAAAGAGAGTTAGATCCTTTAACAAAAAAATATGTCACAATTCCATATAGAACGATAAATAGTAGAAGAAGGGAATATTTCCTGTCATCGCGTAGTTTCTAAGTTATGATTGTTGCGCGCTTCAACACCATAAGTTAGAAACTGCGTAACGTGTTTGTTTTGACCTTTAGTTCCCAGGTAATTTAACATCATGATCTGATACCAAATTTGTCACAACCCGAATTCTCGAATCCAAATCGTAAACAGCATCGTTGACCTCTTAGATGTCGTAGAAAAGCCTCTTCTTGCATTCATCATATTCATCTAGTTAAATTTGCGGAATATTTAAAAAAAATTAAACAAATGAAATATACATAGACTTCATATAATTATTAACTAGTTACATCATATACTAAGCTCAAAGTAAGGAAACAACCATCTATAATTGCGGAATCAATTCAAAACAAAGAATAACATGTCATAGTAGTTTGCCAAAATGGTTTTATTACAAAGCTTCAAATAAATGTATGAAATAAACTCTAGGGACAACATCCACTAGCTATGTGTAAATACTAATGCTAGACTAAAACTTTAGCATCCTCGAAATCAAGATGACCTACCAAATCGTCAGGAGAACGCTATGTCTAAACCGCTGCGTTGAGTCTTCAATCTGCTCTCTGACCTGCAGCTATAAAATAGTAAATTGAATAGGCTTAGTACTCCACTTGTACTAAGTATGGGTGTATGCACATATACACATAAGGTTATGCATGATCAATGAAAGATCTTCGAAAACAACATGTCATTTCTGGAAAGTGTTGTCACTAGACTTTCCTAATTCGTTAGTTGTTAATCGTGGTATGAATATGATGTATTTTAATTCATTCAAATCACACAAATCATTTACTATGTGATCAAAAGACATTAGTATCATCAACATAATTTTAGAACAACTCGAGCAAAGATTTGAAATTTTGCTATGCCTAACTTGAGAGCTCTCCCTTTTGTACTTAGTTTATTTTTCACTTTTTTTATTCTACTTATTTTGTAGTTCAGTAATTTCTTTGGTCCTATGTTTTACTTACTAGTGCAATGATTCATTGTAGTCCCATACCAACAATGAATCATGTAAGTTATCCAAGAACTAAGGAATGATTTCATTATCCTTACAATGAGTCATTAATTACATTATACATTCAATAACACTTCATAAGCAAGTCTCTATTGGCTATGCCACTTATTTCAGCATTTTCATGTTAGGGAAGGTATGAAGCTTTTATTTGCTATTATGTTTCTACTCCCCTTTATTGGCGTCATATAATAAGTCATTATAAGACAATCTTATTTTCTTTGCCCATTAATTGCTGAAACTTCATTGCTATTAATATTGACAAATGACATTCTTAAGCTCTTACTTTCATAGCTCACTTTGAACATACGTTCCATCATCTTTCTTTGTTGATTCCTTATAGACATATTTAGAAGTAAGATCATGCGAGCTAACATGAAATCAAGTGTCTTCCCCATACCGAAAAAGGTGATTCACTAATTAAAATTGTCACGACTAGAGTCTAGACCCCATATGAGACTGCTTCGTTGACCTGTCAGAGGTCACAGACAAGCCTACCTATGTCATTCTTACTTCATTTAGATTAATTTTAGCGGAAAATTTGAAACATTTTGTTTCCTAACATTCTTACTAAACATTCTATTATATGTATAATTGTTCACCATCAACAATCTAAAAATTATGATCATCAAATGAAAGATATAGTTCATAGCTGCATTAAATGTGGACTTGCCAAAATGTCACCAATACAAAGTCTGAAATGAAATGGGAACTGAAACACTAGTGGAACATGCTACAATAGCTAAAGCCTATATCTAATCTAGTTAATAATAGTAGACAGCCTCGAAATCATGAGAGCCTACCAAGTCTGGATGAAAGCTCCACATTCGGATTGCTGCAACGTCAACCTGTAAGCTCTAGCATCCACTTGTACTTGCACCTAAAAATATAGAGTTGTATTGAATAAGTACAAAATTGTACGAAGTATGGGTATATGCAAGCACACAGCAAGGACATGCATGAGCAAGGATAGATCTTTCCTAACAACATGATTTTAGAAGGTTAAGTCAGTGGACATGCCAAATTGAGATTAGGAAAGTGAGTGATCTTTCCATATTTGGATTAGGAAAGTCAGTGAGCTTTCAAAATTTGGATTATGAAAGTCATGCCATGAGAATAACATGCATCATCATACTTATCATATTGCACAGAACAAATAATATCTTACACTTAGCACATATCATATTACATATAGAACATAACATCTTTCATATCATTCATTCATATGCCATGAGACCTTGGAATCATGGACCTAACATTAAGACTTCCAAGAAATTAGGGCTCAACATATGGTACCTCAACTAGGCAGTCTTCTTTAGCAAACATAGAGTCTGCTTCATTCATTCATACGTACTCCATTTATTTCATTCATAGGCTAGTGAAAACACCAGCTATACCTAAGATGTAGTTTTAGACTTTCATCGAGTTCTTTATGCAATTACCAAGAATGACCTAATGTCATTACTTTAGTCTAACTCACCTTTTGAATATCCTATCCTAACACCTTTGGTATCATTCATTTTATTATTTGAATCATTTGAGGCTGACCTCATTCATTCATTGGGAACTTTTAACTTTAGCCGATATAGATCATGTGAGCATTATGAAATCCAGTGTCATGAAATCCCACACCGAAATGAGGTGGAATAACCGGCCAAAGTGACCCAAAACATGCTAGTGTACATGGGAATTGAACCCCGCCAGATCCCTATTTTTGCAGTATAGGTTCGAAGACTAGAAGATATAAGGAGTCCCTTACCTGGCATGGTGGACATTCTCATCTCATGAGAGTTACGTGAACCTCCGCACTTCCCGAAAGAAGGCATTACCGCTTATACCGACACAGACTTCTTCACATCAATCAAACCCAATAGACTGAGCTTGTAAAGTTCTACCTGGGGCCATTTGTACAAACATTTTCCTTACTTCTCCATCTCTCAACCTAGTTGGGTTAACAAGAATATCTATTCCAGCAGTTGGAGCCTGAGGAGAAACTTGAATTACCCCTGCAGCTGCTCTTCGAATCTCTCCGCCTTCTTTTCTCCTTATATTCATCTTTTGGAAAGTTCAAGTATTGATGTTAGAAACTCTCATAACACCAAGAAATCAGACATTAGGAAAATCACGTTAAGATTAGAAGAAGGGAAATTTTCCTACGCAGCATGCAGTCTCTAATCCAGGATAGTGGTGCACTTCACTACCATGACTTAGAGACTACTCAATGTGGTTGATGTGAACTTATTATCCTTGGAATTTAACCTAGTGCTCTGATGCAAACTTTGTCACGACTGGAGTCTAGACCCAGACGAGACCAGCGTCGTTGACCTCTCAAAAGTCGCAGACAAGCCTACATTAATATTAGAAGAAAATTTTAAAACTTTTTGTTTCCTAACATGCTTACTAAACATTCTATTATATGTATAACTGTTCACCATCAAACATCTAACATTAAGACCATCAAATGAAAGATATAGTTCATAGCTACATTAAATGTGTACTTGCGAAAATGGCACCAATACAAAGTCACAATTAAATGTGAAATGAAACACTAATGGAAAATGATCCACTAACTAAATCCTACATCTAAGGTAGATAATAACAGTATACTACCTCGAAAGCATGAGGACCTACCATGTTCGGATGAAAGCTCCACATCCGAGTAGCTGCAACATCAACTTGTAAGCTCTAGCGTCCACCTGTACCTGCACCTAAAAAAATAGAGTTGTATGGAATTAGTACACACTTGTACTAAGTATGGGTATATGCAAGCACACACCAAGAACATGCATGAGAAAGGATAACTCTTTCCTAACAACATGATTTTAGAAGGTTAAGGTAGTGGACTTCCCAAATTGAGATTAGGAATGTGAGTGAGCTTTCTAAACTTGGATAAGTAAAGTAAGGGTGCTTTCCAAATTTGGATTAGAAATGTCATTCCATGAGAATAACATGCATCAACATACTTATCATATTGCACACAACAAATAACATCTTATACTTAGCACATATCATATCGCATATAGAACATAACATCTTTCATATCATTCATTCATATGCCATAAGACATTAGAATCATGGACTTAACATTAAGGATTCCCAGAAATGAGAGCTCAACATATGGGACCTCAACCAGGGAGTCTGATTTAGCAAACACAGAGTCTGTTTCGTTCATTCATACGTACTCCATTTCATTTGATTCATAGGCCAGTGTAAACACCAGATATACTTAGGATGTAGTTTAAGACTTTCACCGGGTTTGTTGGGCAATGACCAAGAATGACCTAATGTCATTACTTGAGTCTAACTAACCTTTTGATTATCGTAACCTAACACATTTTGTATCATTTATTTCATTATGTGCATCATTGAGGTTTGCCTCATTCATTCATTAGGAACTTTAAATTTAACCGACATAGATCATGTGAGCATCATGAAATCCAGTGTCATGAAACCCCACACCGAAAAGAGGTAGAATCACTGGCTAAAGTTACTCAAAAAATGCTAGCGTACATGGGAATCAAACCCCTCCAGATCCATATGTTGGCAGTATAGGTTTGAAGACTAGGAGATATAAGGTGATCCATACCCGGCATGCCGGACGGTCTCATCTCATGAGAGTTACGTGAACCTCCGCCCTTCCCGAAAGAAGGCATCTCCGCTCATAGCTAGTCTATTGGTGCTTAGTATAAAGTTCCATTACATTCAACTCATATGTCATGGAAGCTGGCTTCTAGTATGAGGACATCATAGATCAATAGATGATTTCTCAGCTCATCATTAGTATTAAGTGTGTTAATCTCAATACTTTATTAGAGTGTTCATAGAGACTGGTCTCTTCATTAGCTTTACACTCTCATAGGTGAGTACTTTTTTGTAACATTTACTTAGGCTCACTTGAGATTGCTCTCATCTTTTACATTAGTCTCATATCATGTTGTCACCACATTCATTAGCATTAGCACCTTTGCTCTTCATAATTACTCACCTCTTTGTACGCGAATGTTCATTTCATCATATGCCAATGCACTTGGCCATATGGTGTGTTTCATACTCTTACTTAACCCTTCTAGGGTTTCTTCATTTCATTGTTCATTTCATCATTTCATTGTTGTTTTCATCATTTCATTTTTAATTTCATCATATGCCAATGCACTTGGCCATTTAGTGTATTTTACACTCGTACTTAACCCTTCTAAGGTTTCATCATTTCATTACATGCATCTTACGTTCACTTACTTTTAAATGTATGCTAGACTTATGGGTCTATACATACAAGCCATGGGGCTTCATTCATAGTTTGTCTGAGTGATTCATATTAACCCAAGATTATGTGGTACAAGACTTATGCATCTTGTAGATATGCCAAGATATTAATTTCGATCTTTAGAGGAAGCATTCATTAAATATTTACTTACGTATGACTTATGTCAATACGGATTTTGGCAAGAGAACCCGATTTCGAATCTCTTGGAAAAAACATAATCTTATTTTTAACTTGATAATCGCATTTTTCAGATTTGGGGGACCCTAGTTCGATCCCTATCAACTCCATAATATTTTCTTTCTTTTTCGCCTCTCCTTTTTCATTTAACTCAAGGAGGTTGTGGGTTCCATCTCGCACAAGCTCATTATTTTTCTTTTAATTTATCTCTTAACTTTCTCACATATCCAATAGTTTGTGTGTTCAATCCCCACTCTCAACATTTATTTTCTCCTTTATTTTTCTCCTAACTCTCTCATCCATTCAAGAGGTGGTGGGTTCAATCTCCACTCACCACGTCTATTTTTTGCTTGCATTTTCCTCACGAATTTTTTCTGAAATTTTCATTTAGTGAGGTCATGAGGTCAATCCCCATTGACCTTACATTTTAAAAAAAAATTAAACGAATCTAATAATTATAAAAGTTGGCCGAGACGACAATTTCCAGCAGGCTGGAAATTTAGTCTCTTCCAATCCATTTTTGGCTTAATCTTTAGTCGATTTGTTATTAGCTTTCATGTAATGATGTCTTGGGTTCAATCCTTAGAGATCTCACTTATTTTACATTCATTTTCCATTGCATTTTGTAACATTTGTTTGGCGGAACCCAACCTACCAAATGATGGAAATTTGTTCACTATTTTCACCTTCTTTTTATCATCATTCATACGTTAATTCTTAAGTCATTTCGTGGATCTTGGTGCATCTTTAAGTGTAATGTTTTTATGATTATATTCATCCAGGAATTACCATTTCATCCAGCAACATTACACCACTTTTACGCCTCATGATTTACACAAACATTCGCACATAAAATTAAACCATAAAAACATATCATTTTTCACATACTGTGGGTTTACATAATTTAACATGCTTAAGATTCTAAACATATAATCAAGAAAACATTATCACGAAAATAAAACTTCATACTTAAACTACCAGCAAACATACCAACAACATGATCTCTAACCTAAATCACATTGAGATCAAAGGGATACTAGGGACAAAGAGTTCGACAATAACGGGAACAACCCTAGTTTTTAAGTAGATTAATTTGAGCCTTAAGGGTCTCTTGGGAAAGGGACAGAGAGTAAAAAAACCCATACCTTTTGGACGTTCAAACCTTGAAGTTTCTGCCCAAACCATCTCCAACACTCTCGTCCAAAACAAAAGTTAAATGTCAAAATCGACGGAAAATCCTCTATTTGCCTACGTGGTTGATTAAACTTTTTTTTTCTTGTATTTTCGTGTGAGTTCTTCAAGTGAGAAAAAGTTTGGTTTACCTACTGTTTTTTAAGTTATTTTTGAATAAAAAACGTGACTTAGTGTTATAAAGACGTGAGAGAGATGAGTGTGGGAGAGGAGAGTTTTCTTAGTCTTAGTAGTCTAGTATAGGACATAGTCAAATAAGGTTTTTATTTAATTATTAAATATCTTTTTTTTAAATCATCTAATAAATAATAAATATAAATTAATTACATTAATAAACTAACTTAAATTAAAAATAATTTAATTCATTGCTTCCACCTAAGTTCGAACCCGGGTGGAGACGGACTTCACTTCAAGAGCACAATGTTTGCCCTCTCTCCCCAAAATGCCCCTCCATCTATTAATTAAAAAATTAATTATATATTTAGGGTAATTACGATACTACCCTTAGCCTGGAAAAAGACAATTTTGCCCCTAGAGCCTCCAATTATATATTAAGGGTAATTACGATACTACTCTTAGCCTTGAAAAAGACAATTTTACCCCTAGACCCTTCAAACCTAAGATTTCCCCTTTTTAAGTCCATTAAACACTCCTTCGATTAAATTTTCGTATTCGAGAGCCCTACATTGATGGAACCAACCTTTCCTAGCTCAAATAAATCCCCAATTTAGTTGGCTTGGATGTAGCAAGGGTTCCAAGGTTTGGTTCTCCGCGCATCATTCCGTGTGAACCCGGTCTAATCCTAGGCATTCTAGACACATGAACTATCACATAGAATATCAATTTTTAGGGTTGTTACAGAAATGAATCTAGATCATGTGAGAAGATCATGAAATCCATTGTCTGCCCACCACCGAAAAGGGGTGTTTCTCGGCTAATACGAATATGTATCAAGTGTTAAATCCACACCTAAAAGGAGTGGCTCACGGCTATAGTGAACTAAAAACATCATTTTGAGCATTAAACGACATAGATCGCGTGAGCTAATCATGAAATCCAGTGTCTACCCCACAACGAAAAAAGTGTATCTCACTGGCTAAGGTGAGATCAAAACATACCTAGCTCTCATCGGTGGAAACCACAGGCTAGTTCCTATGTTGGCTAGACATAGTTCAAAGACTATAGACGTAAGGCGAATACTTATACACCCAGGTGGTAGCCTCGTCTCATGTTACTTATACATGCAAGCACATGGTCGTAATTAGTCTATCGGTGCTTTGCTCACTTTCATTATCTTCTTATCTTTCAGAGTTGACTCAAACATTATGGAAGGTTGCTTCTAGATTGAGATTTACTTACTCTACTGTTGACTTGTCGTCCTTTTCTTTACGTTGATGATATGTCAATTTTCCTTATATAACATTTTTTTTATGTGACTTGTCTCACACGTTCTAACACCTTCATTCGTGAGTATTTTTACCGCAGTAGCTTAGGTGTAAGTGAGTCTTCTCTCACTTCTTTTAACACATCATTTTGGTCACTTTATTAACTTAGATATCTTTAGTTATGTTATTAATCACGTTACTTGCTTACTTTTGTTTAGTAGCTTCATATCATTATTTATGGATGATGAGAATTTGATACATTAAATTACATGAGTTCATAGTTTATTCTTTAGAGGATGTTGGGACTGGTCCCCTTGAATCGAATGCCCTTGATATGGATTCATTGAATTACTTTAGCAATGCTGGAGTTGTCATTTCATTATTTTTGATACAACGATTGGCATATGATTAATATTTGCATAAACAATTAGGTAAAGATTACATAAACATCTTTGTTAGCATAAGCCAATTTTCATATTTATTCATGCTTAATTTGGTATGCAGTAACCATTAACCAATCATTTAATTATTTAGGATAATATTATAGCAAATTCAATTCATCAGTCTTAGACTATGTATTGTTATCCATTTTATTGGCATAAGGCAAGCAATTCATTCAAGTATAATTTCATGGCGATCTTTTAAGCAAACCTTAGATTATAACCTTAGCATAACATTATTAGCCATTTTGGACGGCATCATGTTAACACTTTAATGAACATAACATCTTCATAAATCGCATTAACAGTAACCATTAGGATGTAACACATCAACACTTAACATTTTCGGACATAGTGTAACATAGCATTATTCCTTCAATTCACATAAGGAACACTTAACATCATACGATTACAATTTCATAAGTTCATTCAACATTCATAATTCAAAAACCCTAACTGAGAGCTATACATGAAATCTAGTGTATACACCACACCGAAAAGAGGTGATCTCACTGGCCAAGGTGAGACCGAAACATACCTAGCTCTTTTAGGTGGAAACCACACGCTAGTTCCTATGTTGGCTAGACATAGTTCGAAGACTATGGAAGTAACGAGACTACTTATCCACATAGGTTGTAGCCTCGTCTCATGAGACTTACACGTGCAAGAACATGCTCATAACTAGTCTATCTGTGCTTTGGTCACTTTCATTATCTTCTTATCTTTTAAAGTTGACTAAAACATTATAGAAGCTTGCTTCTAGAATGAGATTTAATTACTCCATTGATGACTTGTCATCCTTTTCTTTACATTGACGAAATGTGAATTGTCCTTTCATAACATCTTTGGTGTTAATAAAACTAGTCTCACACGTTCTAACACATTCATTCATTAATATTTCTAACATAGTAGCTTAGGTGTAATTAAGGTTTGTCTCACTTCTTTTAACACCTCATTATTGTCACTTTCTTATCTTAGATATCTTAACTTTGTTGTCACTCACATTACTTGCTTACTTTCTTTTAGTATCTTCATATCAACGTTTATGGACGATGATCATTTCATTCAATGAATTACATAAGCTCATAGTTTATTATTTAGAGTATGTTGGGACTAGTCCCCATGAATGAAATGCCCTTGGATATGGATTCATTGAATTACTTTAGAAATGCTGGAGTTGGTATTTCATTATTTTGACTCCATACGATTGGGATATGATTAATATTGGCATAAACAATTAGGTAAAGATTACATAACCATGTTTGTTGGCATAAGCCAATTTTCATATTAATTCATGATTAATTTTGTATGTAATAACCATTAGACAATCTTTTAATTATTTAGGATAATATATAGCCAATTCCATTCAATACTCTTACACTATGTATTGTTATACATTTTATTTGCATAAGGTAGGTAATTCATTCAAGTATAGTTTCATGGATATCTTTTAAGCCAACCTTAGATTATAACCTTAGCATAACATTATTAGACATTTTTGACGGCATCATGTTAAAAATTTAATGAACATAACATATTAATAAATCACATTAACAGTAACCATTGGGACGTAACACATCAACACTTAACATTTTCGGACATAGTGTAACATAGCATGATTCCTTTAATTCACTTAAGGAACACTTAACATCATATGATTACAATTTAATAATTTCATTCGACATTCATAATTAAAAAGCCCTACACATTAAGATCATCCACTACCACATACAAACAAAAGTATCAAGACTAATCTATACAACATAGAAATCATAACAAGGATACTTGGAAAAGGGAAGTTAGACGACAACCTTGGGAAACAACCATAGTTTCGAGATCTCGCGTATTTTAGATGATGAGAAGTACTCTTGGAGAAATAATTCCAGAAGTGAAACCCATACCTTAATTATAATTTAATCTACGAAGACCACCTTGAACAAAAACATGGAGAACCCTTGAAATCGCCTATAACATCTATGAACTTTGTGTCTCTTTCTTTCGTTTGTTTTAGTGTTGTGTTTTCTGAGTGTTTGATCGTGAGTTTTAGGTTTAGGAACTGATCTTTACTCATTAAATTAAGTGTTAATAAGTTAATCAAATAAATGAATTAATTAATTACTATAATACCCCTCCTAGATTGTCTAGAAATAGGAAAATACAACGTTTAGTCAAATTTGAAATTTTTCCGAAGAATTTCGTTTTGAAAATTTAAATTATTTTATTAAATGAATAATTTAAATATTAAGGGACCTAGGGTAATAAATAAATCACACCTAAGTCATTGGAACTATAACCAACCCTTTGGACCATCCTAGGTTAAGTATTAGGATGTTTCTTGAGTTATACTAGGTTAGTGTAATAATTTCGGTTTGAACCCTTTAATTTAATTAATGAAATGGATAATTTAATTAATTAAGTGAACTAGAGAAATTAATAAAGCAACCTTAAGTCGTTATAACCATATTGACCCTTTGGACCATCCTAGGTTATGTACTAGGTTGTCTCCTTAACTAGTTACTAGGTTAGTGTCACCGAATTGAGGTATAACCCACATGGGTGAACCCATGTGCACGCTGGCCCCCTAACTACCCTAAGCAATTTCTTTTAGGGTTGTCCCGTCCTTGGTCCTTTCTCCATTATGTGCTTGCACATGGGTTTCTTGTACTTTCATAACTAATTATTCTTGATGGTTCTTTTGGATAGCTTATTATTGTCCCAAGGATCCTCACTATGTCTTTGGGCACTACTTAATCTCTATGCCCATTTTAATTGGTCATGTGCTGTGGTTCCAAGGCTTGACACATGGATGCCTCATATTTATTATGCAAATACTATGAAACATAGATTCTAGCTTAGGGATCATTATTGCAGGTACATTCCTTTGACAACAGTCTTGGATTATATTATGCCTACTTGGACATTTATAGAAATTGGCTAACTCCCTTAGCTAATTTCTATTCTATGTCCCAATATTCTTTAATATTGGGCATTGGGACTTCTATGTCCCAATATTCTTTAATATTGGGCATTGGGACTTCTATGTACCCCAATATGCATTCTTAAAGACCTACTGGTCTCTTCATTAGACATGTGATTTTTTCAGAATGTTATTGTAAATTACATCAAGTTGCACATCTATTCACTTCAATTTACATAAATCATTTTAAGACCTTATTCATGAAAGCAATCTTAGTCTACTATTGTAATGTACATGTGAAGACCCACACGCTCACATATACTTAGTAAACCCATGATGAGACCACAAACCTTAAACTTCAATTCATGCATCAGCATTATAAGTGAAGACGACTTCATTGATGTCAGCAACATTCATCATATAGTCAATTAGACCAACATGTTTCATATAAGACCACATCATATAAACACATAACATGCACATTTTCATAAAAAGTAGACAAATACAACAATGTCATGCATGAGGAACATATACATAGTCACATGCATTAGAACACCTTCCTTGGACTACTTTAGATACTTGTGTAATGTCTAGGTGGGTTCATTACATCCACCTATCCAAGTATCTTAACTTAGGTTATACTGGTTAGGGTCTTTTCTTTACTTCTATTGTTTATTTTACGTTAGGGAAACTATAGTCTTATAAGACACTAATACCATGGGTGATAAACATGGAATTTGGTGTTGTATAGCCATACACAAATGGAAGGTGTTCTTACCTAGCCATTGTAGAACACTAACACATTCTAGCATTTTAGTTGATATCATATTTCTAGATCCTATGTTGTAAGCATAGTTTATTGAACTTGGGGGCTGTCATGGTAATATCTCTCTACACCCTTTTTGGGTCATGAGGCTATCCACCCCGTAAGGACCGTTAGTGGACCCTTAAGCCTTCCCTCCTTAGGAAGGTGACACCCCCTCTTCTACATGTTCACTCGGTGCTAAGATAAATTCCCTTTTTTAAAAAGCCTTTATTATCATTTCATTATATAACATAGGCTTAATAGAGTCATCCCCTCATATTCTTAGCTCATAGATCATATATGAGAACTCATCATCCTAAATCATGTGACAAACCCTTTCACGTGGACATATCATCTGTAATTGCACTATCTAGTTAAGGATACACTTGAGCACACCTTTAAAGGCTATTATATTGACTAGATCATCATTCATGTATATGTGTATACATGTATGTGAGCACTTCATTCACACAAACACATTAATAAGATACAAAACCACACATTCATATTCATGCACTTAGAGAACAAAACCTAAGAATTATCCTATCAAGGAACACATGTGCAATGCATAGGAACGGTCCCATACCCTTGCCCATACTATTATACATATCAAGTCATCCTAGTTAAGGAAACACATATCATACTTTCATAGACATAATCATAACATGCATGTTACTTTATAAGGACAACCTTTCATTAGACACTATGAACCTATTCTACATTGTAAGCGTGCATGTATAGTGAACGTGTGTGTACATAAGTCAATATGATCACATAATGACAATCTATAAAACATTTACGCAGCCACCCCGTAAGATCCATAAAGCATTTTTCAAAAATAGACCACACAACACTCAAGATCATAGGAGACGAGCGAACATCATATTACACTAAGACTCGTAACATTTGCTATTCATGCATTAACATAGGGGTAAATAGTTTAGGTATTACCAACCATTATAGCCCATCAAATGGCCGCACCTACACTTTAATATAAAATAGATATACACATGCTTAAACAATAACCATATAACCTATATCACAACTAGAATAGGAAAGTAGGCATAAGCTTCACATAGTGTGATCATCATAACCACTTATTCATATATTCATAAATTTTCCTTCAACATAATCAACACATATATAGATAGACAAGAACATATCACCACCACCATAAGTGGACCATACCACACAATGCCATACAAGGCTTCATCAACTACAATAATATAGAAAAGTAGAGGGAAAGAGTTATTCTTACAAAATCATCAACCTTAATCATTGATAATTACACCTTTTTGGTCATCAAAACACCATAGGGAAGTATATAAATATACATTTAATCACGAAAGAAACCATGTACAAGGAACTACAAGATCATACTATAACATATTACAAGACAACACAAATATACTAGAAAGTAGAGAGTCATATATCACCTACTAATGTTCTTTAATTTGATTACCATGATTAATATTCATAATATACAAATAATAATATCCTAGGGAAGTATCTAAACACAAAATAATCAATACTAATCATGTTTCATCCACCCTAAATTGAGGTCACATTATCTTTATAGCATTATAAACCTTCAGGCTAAAACATGTAGATTAATCCTTATAAAGATTCCTTTGATTTGATCATCAAGAATTTAAAGCCACAATTCATCCATAATATTAACAGTAAGACAGTAACTACAATGATCTTTGCATAATAGAAATTCTACACAATTGTGTAATAATCGAGATCATTGTAATTGAATTGAAGACATAGGCTAGTCATGTACAAATTTTCATATATTGATCTACAAGGATACTTCATCATAAATTCATCATCAATATACGTAAATAACATTAGCTAGAAGCAATTCAACGTAAAATAGAATCACAATTCAATCAATAACATATCACGATCACAATACCCATGCAAAGGGTAAATCGATTTTGGGAAGGGACATCGGTTCATAATGCAAATGGAATAAATTTCACGTTAAAACCAATACATTATAATAAATTCATGCTGATTAATCCATTAAAAATGTATTAGAATGAACCCATGCTTAGCTTGAAGAAGAAGAGATTTGATCATATTTTCTCTTTGAAAACTGTGAGATTAACTCTCCAAGTGAAAGGTTGCTTAGAGATGAAGGTTCACCATACCTTTATCAAGATGAAAACCTCTAAAAATTAATGAATAACCCATAGGAATACAAGCTCAAAGTTTTTCTGGAGCTTCACCTTCAATGGAGGTTCCTAGGGAGAATTTTGCTTTTGAAGGGAAAGTCTCATTTTGTGTGAATTGGTGTGGGAATGGGTTGATCACGTTTTTGATCACTTATATACACCAAAAATAATGAAATAAACAAATTAGTGTAACATTAGGAAGTGGGGTGAAATTCCCATTCACCTCTTTAATGAAACAGTCGCTAGGCAGCTTTCGACATCCTACACCAACGACAACAATCGACGCCCATTAGGTGCATCGACGGACTGTCTGTGGCTTTGTCGGTTGGGTACTTGAGATGTTTTTTGTCTGAGCCTAATGTAGGATAAATTTCCATCGATGAAACTACCACTGACGCGCCATTTGTCAACAAACGGGGCATCGTTTTGTTCAGTCGATTGACAAAGCCAAGGCAGTGTCTCGACAGACTTTGAGTCCTTCTTGTGGGACCTTTCCCGGGCCCTTTAGAAGTCGTACCTGGGAGTTTCCAACGTAAATATAAACCTTAAAATGTTTTACACTTTCCACATAAGTTTCACCCAAAACCAATACATGAAACACGTCCAAACATGCAAGGCACACTCAAGACACACATGAACGTCTCAAGGGCTAACTTTCAAACGTCATAGACGTTCTTTAACGTTTGACCTCCAAACATCATGAAACTCCATATTCTAATTATAAACATTATTATAACTCATTTTAAGACATCCTTATATCATGACATGCAAATATAAGCTTGTATATACACATGTGGTACATAGTTGACTAGTCGTTAAACGTCTTGGTCATTCTTTAACATTTGACCTCAAAATTACCTCAAACTTTACACACTGACTCAATAATATATTATAAATAAATTTAGGACCTTATACCCTTATAACGAACATGTTAGGGTCTAAACACCATAACTTATTTCGGGGTAGTACAGACTCATATCTATTCTTTTTATCAACTTTTAGCTTATGAAATGTGTTTGATGTGCATGATTAGATAATATTAAATTAATTGTTTCTTGGAGGTTTTGTTGAATTTTTGCTATTTTTGTAAGGAATATTTTATGATGGAGTATTGGATAAATTGTGGATAGGTGGTGAAAGCTTTGATGAATGGTAAGTTGGATATGTTGTTTAATCCTTATTGTGAAATGCTATTGATTGGTAATGTAACACTTTGAAATACAAGACGTTTCGTTAAGCCTAACATAGGTGTCATGAAGTCTAGACACTGTTTTGAAGGTTTTATTTAATGAATATAGGTCATTTAGGAAGACTAGGAACCAAAACGTCCAAGCACATTGATGACATTCGAAAGTTGGTTTAATGAGGTACTAGTGTGACTTGACCAATTTTAATTGTTTGTAAGAGTCGAGAATTAACGAAATTTTTAGAAAATGTTTGGAACAAGTTTAAGAGATGTTTCATGGTTGAAACGTCTAGGTACGACTCCCTAAGGACCAACAAAAGGGACCTTGAGGAGGACCCTTGCAGGATGAGGCAACACTGCCTTGGCAGTGTCCATCGACGGAATAAGGAACAACACGTTGGCATGAGTATTTCCCTTTCATTACAATTCATATATTTGAGTTTAGCACATGTACTTATCACATTATAATAAGGCACAATGGTAAGTTACACCATCCTTATAACATTTACATCTTAGCCAACTACTCACAAAACACAGTTCAAGACATTCCAATTCAACATCATACCAACCTTAATCAATCTTATCATAAGGTATACTATTATATAACTTTCTCACTAAACACAAGTATCATAATTAAAGTAAAGAATTCAGATCGCAAGACTTACCCCAATCTCATTCACAAGTTATCATCAAGGTATTACAATAAACCATCCAATTCAACCTAACAATGGGTGTAATATCATCACACAATAGTAATAAATTAAATAATGAAGTCAATTGAATCACTACACAACAATTAATCACTACTTCATAGCCTAGGGTTAGGGACTTATGTCAAATTCATGATTTACTTTACAACCTAAGTTAATAAATAAAGAACTAGCATAATTGAACTACAACACATCATAATCTACTCATAAATATCTAAAGAAATCATAAACAAATCAATTTAGTTAATTAAATTCGTAATAGAAGAAAACCCACTTGAAAACTCTTCTTTTTGAAATAAAGTTGGAGGAATCTTTCGGGGAAAGAGATCCGATAGGTGAAAGGAGTGTCATACTTTACTAATTGATGAAGTTTGATGGAGAAAACCCTTTTAATTAAAATATAGAACCCTATTTTCTTGGTCTTCTATGGAGTTTTCTCACGACTGGTGTCTAGACCCTAGCTGAGACCGGCATTGTTGACGTCTCAGAGTTCACAAACAAGCCTACTTACGTTAACATTACATTTTTTCCGCAAATTTTAGCGGAAAATTTGAAACTTTTTGTTTTGTTTGAAGTGTACATAGACTTCATAGTTATAGCATGCATACGCGTATAAAAAAGTTCATTACTCATGTGTATCAACCATCTAATCAAGGATCATTCAATCTTTAAATAATAGTTCTATATCATAAGCAACAATTGTCAAAATGGCACCATTACATAAGTCTTGAAAAATAAGGAAAGAAATACTAGTGGAACATGCTCCACTAGCCTAAACCTTTTATTAAGTTAAAAACATAACAACAGGCATCCTCGAATGCATGAGGACCTACAAGGTCTGGATGAAAGTCTCTGATGTTCGAACAACTACAATGAATGTCTTCAACACCCTCCTGAACCTGCAAATAAAATAGTATAATCCATGGGATTAATACACACTTGTACTAAGTATGGGTGTACGCAAGTACACACCAAGGACATGCATGATTAATAAGAGCTCTCTCCTAACGATATGAATTATGGAAAGCCAAGTCAGTTGGACTTGCCAAATCAGATTACCAAAGTCATGCTATGAGAGTAACATGCATCATCATTCTTTTCATATTGTACACAACACATAACATATTTCATATATAACGTACATATATTACATATCAATTGTTCATATGCCGTGAGACCTTAGAATCACGGACATAACATTAGGACTTTCCAAAATGAGGGCTCAACATATGGGAGAAGAACTAGGGAGCATTCTTTAGCAAACACAAAGTCTACTTCATTCATTCATATGTACTTCATTTACATTCATTCGTAGGCCGGTGTGAACACCATCTATACCTAGGATGTTGTTTAATACTCTCATCGAGTTTACTGTGCAATGACCAAGAATGACCTAGTGTCATTACTAGAGTCTAGTTCACCTCTTGATTATCCTATCAAAATACCTTTGGTATCATTAATTTCATTATCTTTCATACTTTGAGGAACTTCAACTTTAACCGACATAGATCATGTGAGAATCATCAAATTCGGTGTCTTCCCCACACCGAAAAGAGGTGGAGTCACTGGCCAAGGTGAAACCAAAACATCCCTAGCACGCTTAGGTGAAAAACCAATGGCTAGTTCCCTATGTTGGCAGCATAGTTTAAAGACTAGGAGATTTAGGGAGACCCATACTCGCCTAAATGGACGGTCTCATCTCATGAGATTAACACGAACCTATGTCTTCCTGAAAGAAGGAATCGCGACTAATAGCTAGCCTATCGGTGCTCCATTTTTTCAATTTACATTCACCTTATACATCATTGAAGCTTGCTTCTAGCATCAGGTAGTCATAGATCATTACATTATTTCTCATCTCTTCTTTATGTAATAAGTGTGAATTGACCTTACACTTACATATAGAGTGTGATTGAGACTTGTCTCTTAATATCCAACACTCTCTTAGGTGAGTACTTTTTGGTGACCTTATATTGGCGTAGGTACAACTTGTATCACTTCCACTAGCCTTATATTGTGGTGCCACCCTGTTCTTTCTTAACATATTTTCATTTTATCTTTACTTACCTTTCATTATTTTCTCATCAAATAACATACATATGGCCTCTTGGAATCTACATTGAGGGACATTGATTCTAGGCGTAGATACAACTTGTCTCACTTGTACTAGCCTATCCTCATGTAGCCACTCTTTCTTTGCTTATTCATCATTTAGCATAAATATACTCTTTTAGCATAAATATACTCTTTTAGAAATTTCATTTAGTGAAATTGATTTTTAAGCTTAGATGCAGCTTGTCTCACTTGCACTAGCCTATAGTCATGTAGTCACTATTTTCATTAGATTTAGCATATTAGCTCTTAATAATTACTCACCCCATTACTTTAATGTTCCTTTCGTCATATGCCAATTAGCTTGGCATTTTAGTGTGTCTCAGACTCTTACTAAACCCCCTTGGAGTCACATCAATTCATCACATACATTTTAGGTTCAGTTACTTTTAAACGTATGCTGGACTTATGAATCCATATGCACAAGCCAAAAAGCTTATTTCATAATTCGTCTATGTGACTCATACTTACCCAAGATTATGTGGTGCAAGATTTATGAATCTTGTAAGTATGCCAAGGTCTCGAGTTCGATTCCTATTGTGAGCATTCATTAAATATTTATTCACGTAAGACTTCTGTATTAATAAGGAATTGGGCAAGGGAACCACGTTTCAAATCCCTTGAGCAACACTTAGTCTCATATTAAATTTTTTTTTATATTTTTCAGCTTGGAGACTTGAGGTCGAATCACAACACCTACACTTCTTTTTCCTTTTTTTTTCTTTCCTTTCTTTTTCGATGGAGGCCAAGAGGATGTGGATCGATCGCCCACAACCTCATTTTATTTTTCTTTAATTTTTCTCCTAGCTTCATCACCTATCCGAGAGGTTGTAGGTTTAATTCCAACACCCCTCATTTTATTTTTTATTAATTTTTATCCTATCGCCCTCATCTCTGTGGGAGGTTGTGGGTTAGATCCCCACACACCTCTTTAATTATTTTCCTCTTTCATTCCTTCACTTGAGCCTTACCCCTTTTTGAATTTCCCTTACCTCATTTTTATTATTGTATATATAATAGCTTGCATATGGTGAGGTCTTGGGTTGAATCCCTAATGACCTCACATCTTAAAATTTTTTTTTAAACTTTCAGCATCTCACTTGTTGCTTAGCCGAAACCAAATCTCCAGATTTTCTGGAAATTTGGTCACGTTTTTTGTTCTTTTTTTTCATCATTTGTACGTTAGATTTTTAGGTAATTCACTGGATATTTCGTACATTATTATGTGCATCTTCTACAAGTAATCTTCTGCAAAAAACACAAGACTTTAACATGCCATTTTCAGGCTCCAAAACATGCCCAAGAACACGACTACACACACATAGCACATTATCATCATCACATAAATCCTAACATACATACATGAACATAATCATCATGATAACACATTATGTCCCTAATTTCTACCAGCAAACATACCCAACCTACAACAATCGATTGGAGCTAGTGACAGGGACATGCAAAGGGGAACATTCCTAGTTTTCGGATTAGAATTCGACGTAATCTTAGGGGTCTCTTGTCAATGGGACAAAGAGGAATAAAAAATCATACATTTTATTTATCAACACCAACCAAAAATGCTCCAATGGGCAGCCGACCTCCACAACACCAAATCCTTACCACAAATCTTCAAGCACAACCCGTCAAGAACAATGTTTTTGCTTTTCGTTTTTAGTTTAGTTTTTCTTTTGAGTTTGAGTGTAAAATTTCTTCAAGAGTAATGAACTTTAATTTTTTTGTTATTTTTCTGATGAATAAACATGAGAATGAGAGTGAATAGGCGTGAGAAAGAGAGTGGAGAGAGATGATAGTAAGTGTAGGAGTTTTAGTTGACTTAGTCAATCAAGGACTCCTTGTTATTTATTAATTAAAAATCTGATTTTTTAAGGTTTAGGTGAAAGAATCATCATGCCCTTACTTAAATCAGATAATTTATAATATTTATTTCAATTTAATATTGCTTCCACCACGATCGAACTCGGGTGGAGCTCAATTCGCGAAATGGGTCAATTCGGCTCAACCCTACCTGAATTGTCCACCATTTTCATTAATTAATTAATTAATTAAATACTTAGGATAATTATAATACTTCCCATAGCCTGGAAAAGACCATTTTACCTCTAGACCCTCCAAACCTAAGATTACCCTTTACAAGTCCGGTTAAGACTCATCCCGGTGAATCTTAATATTCGGGTGCCCTACATGGCTGGACCAAACCTTACCTAGCTCAACTAACTCACAGGGTTTGTTTGTTTGGCTTGTACATGGGTTCTGAGGTCTTGTTTCACGCACATCAATCCATATGAACCCGGTCTAATCTAGGAATTCAAGGTACGTTTAGGCATTACTTCCCATAGTTATTTTCGGGTTGTTACTTTATCCCCTCCCCCTTTAGGAACATTCGTCACGAAATGACACTACTCTTTACTAGCAACAAGTAAGCTATCTATAGAACATATGCATTCATAGGCAATTTAATACTCATCATTGGTGAATATCTGATTCACATATTAACATGATGGTTCACATCCTTGAAACCTTCTAGCAGCTTCACATTAATAGACTAAGGAACTCTTTCCTAAATTAGTCTCATCAAAACATACAACATAAGTAAACACATAAGTCACACAAATCAGCAACCAACATGATGACTCAAACGTATTAACTTCATACTAGTGTATAAAACAATACATTGTCAAACACATGAAAGACTAATTAAGGATACGCACCCGAGACATCATCGGGAGTGTCTTCCCCTACACCCCTAGACTCGAGTGCGAAAAATCATTGCCTCCTTAGAGCCTCTTCACTTGGACCATTCGGTTGAACTCTCTCCTTCCTTTTCTCTTGACCTGTCCTATTCGGACAATCCTTAATCATGTGACTCGGTTTGCCACAACTTCAACAAGCATTAGATCCCATCATACACTCTCCTCCATGCAGTTTTCCACACTTCCTACAAGGTGGCCTCTCTTGAGGTGTATCTACTTCATTGTTTCTCTTAACTTTGGGCTCTCATCTTTCTGAAACACCAGATTTGATGTTAGATAAGCTCCTAACACCAAGAAATCTAAATTTCATAAGGTACGATAAGATTAGAAGAAGTGAATATTTCCTAAGCATTATGCAGTCTATAATTCATGATAGTGGTGCACTTCACTGCCATAACTTAGAAACTACTTAATGCTGTTGATATGAGCCGGATGTATTGGATATTTAACCTAATGATATGATATCAAGTTTGTCATGAATGGGGTCTACACCTTAGACGAAACCGACGTCGTTGACCTCTCAGAGGTCACAAAGAAGCCTACTTACGTCGTAATTACATTCATTTGGTTAATTTTAGTGGAAAATTTGACACTTTTAGTTTTGCTTGAAGTGTACATAGACTTCTTAGTTATAGAATGCATACGCGTAAAAGAATTTCATCACTCATGTGTATCAACCATCTAATCACGGATCATTCAATTTTGAAATAATAGTCTTATAGCATAAGTAACAATTGCCAAAATGGCACAAGTACATAAGTCTTATCAAAATAGGAAAGAAATACTAATGGAACATGATCCACTAGCCTTAACCTATTACTAATCTAGAAACATAATGGCAGGCATCCTCAAATGCATGAGGACCTACCAGGTTCAAATAAAAGGCTCTGATGTCCAAACAGCTGCAATGAATGTCTTCAACACCCTCCTGAACCTCAACCTATATTAGTATAATATATGGGATTAGTACACAATTGTACGAAGTATGGGTACATGCAAGTACACACCAAGTACATTCACGATTAAGAAGAGATCTCTCTTAACGATACAAATTATGGAAAGCCAAGTCAGTTGGACTTGCCAAATAAGATTAGGATAGTCATACTATGACAGTAACATGCA
This sequence comes from Solanum pennellii, assembly GCF_001406875.1. Taxonomy (NCBI): domain Eukaryota; kingdom Viridiplantae; phylum Streptophyta; class Magnoliopsida; order Solanales; family Solanaceae; genus Solanum; species Solanum pennellii. Next base: position 57,263,516 of record NC_028641.1, read on the forward strand.
TCATCATTCTTTTCATATTGCACACAACACATAACATATTTCATATAGCATATACAATATCATTCGTTCATATGCCGTAAGACCTTGGAATCACGGACATAACATTAGGACTTTCCAAAATGAGTTCTCAACATATGGGAGAAGAACTAGGGAGCATTCTTTAGCAAACACAAAGTCTACTTCACTCATTCATATGTACTTTATTTTCATTCATTCGTAGGCCGGTGTGAATACCAGCTATACCTAAGATGTTGTTTAAGACTCTCATTGGGTTGACTATCCAATGACCATGAATGACCTAGTGTCATTACTTGAGTCTAGTTCACCTCTTGATTATCTTATCCAAACACCTTTGGTATCATTAATTTCACTTGTTTTATGTTCCCATACATAGAATAAGTGTGTACTAGCCCATGTTTGATGTTTTCTACAAATATAGGATCCGACCGTTGATATTAGAGAAGGCTTTGGAGACCGGATTCTAATCTTGCGAGTTCGGTAGGTACTCACTTTCTGAGAACGATGTCATTATCGACCTATTAGTCTTTCATTTTGGTACTATAATTGTAAAGCCTATATGTGGCTATAATTGTTGATGTAAGGGATATGCCCAAATTGTGATACTCTTGTCTAGATTATTTAATATGAGACAATGTTGTAGACTTCTTATGAGACTATCTTATATTATGTATGTGCAATAAAAGTAGAATACTATGTAGTCTTCTTATATGAAGGGTCTATGTATACTCGATATGAATATATTGTGTGTTTGTATAGGTCTATGTAAACCTCAATGTAGAAGTGATGAAAAAGTTTAAAATTTTCCGCATTTTTAACCAATGAATGTAATGATGTATGCTAAGAGGCTAGTCTTAGTCATCAAAGATGAGGCGGACGCCGGTTACGTCTAGATAGTGTTCCCCGGATGTGACAAATTTGGTATCATAGAATGAGGTTGAATACCGTTAGGATTGATGTTTTATTAAACCATGTCTATTGAGATTCTTATTCATAATTATGAAGCAAGCCACACTTATGAATGAAAAACTATGTGATGTTTAGGAAACTGTCATATTCCTGTAATCCTATGTGATGCTTATAGAATATACTTTATGTGTGATTTCACCTAAAACTTTTATGGTGGTTATAGGTATAAATAATCAAAAATAAACCTCAAGAAGGTCCTAGGAAGACATTTCTAATTAGGGAGAACAAGAAAACCAAGTGCTTCTACTTGAAGAAGTTTCTATGGCTGATCAAGTTTTTGTTGCTCCTCCTCCATGGTGGATAGGGACATACGAGAAACTTTCCACCAAATGCCCTAAGCCATTACAACCAATTCACAAGCCGTCACCATTCAAACACAAGCTATGACGGCTCAACCTAATTGGGAGGTTGTAACCCGAGGAAACCAACAAGTTAGCACCATGGCATTCCGTTTGAGGGATTTCACTAGTATAATCCTCCTTCTTTCTACTGGTCCAATGTTGAGGAAGACACCCAATAGTTCATTTATGTAATCTACAAGATTCTCGACGTCATGGGGTTGACTACTAGTGAGAAGGCCGAGTTTTCCACATACCAACTCAAAGATGTGGCCCAAACTTGGTACGTCCAATGGAGAGACAATAGGCCTCTAAGGGTGGTCCACTGACATGAGAGATTTTCAAGAAGACTTTTCTTGACCGGTTTCTTTGTAGAGAAATGAGCGAATTCAAAGTGGAAGAATTCATCAACTTTGGTCAAGGAGGTACGAGAGTACCTGACTAGTCTTTCAAATTCACTAAATTGTCAATGTATGTTCCTTCTTTGGTTTCCGGCCCTATAGATAAAATGATTCATTTTGTGATGGTAGTGTCGGATGACATAAAAGAAGAATGTCATTTGGCTATGCTACATGATAATATGAACATTTCTCGTCTCATTCTTCATGCTCAACGAGTGGAAGAGACTAGGTTGAAGAGGAAGAGTAGAGATGCCAATAGGGCAAGGTCTTTTGATGGTAAAATCATTAAAGGGTAGAATTGACATTCAAGACAAGCCTAAGTTCAAATAGAGGTTATCCAATAAAGTTTCTTTTAATTTCCCTAAGGCTCGTGATGATAAGCTGCCTAAACCTAGGTCCCATAATGAAAAGACTGGAAACATACCTAATGAGAAGCCTACTTGTACCAAGTGTGGGAAAGGTCACTTTGGTGTATGCTTAGTTGGAGTAGACAATTGTTTTATTTGTGGAAAAAGGGGTAAAAAGGTGAAAGATTGAACTAATTTTAATGGAAAGGACAAGGGGAGTGAACAAGCAAGTGGTTCAAATGATGATGCTCGGAATAAGAATCATTTCTATGTTGTCCTCTCTAGGGTTGAGCAAGAGACTTCTTTTGATGTGGGGAACAGTATGTTGAATGTCTTTTCTATTGATGTATATGCTTTACTTGATCTCGGTGCTACTTTGTCATTTATTACTCCACTAGTAGCTAAAAAGTTTAACATTTTACCCAATATCTTGAATGAACCTTTTATTGTTACTACCTAGTGGCTGAGTAGTTGTTGCTAAGAGAGTATATAGAAGTTGTCCTATAATATTTCCCAATAGATCTACTCATGTGGTGTTAGTAGAACTCAATATGGTTAATTTTTATGTGATATTGGGTATGGATTGGTTCTATGCTTGCTTTGCTACTATTAATTGCAGAACAAGGGTGGTAAAGTTTAACTTTCCAAAGGAACCCATTCTAGAGTGGAAGGGGGGAAATTCTATTCCGAAAGATCGTATCATTTATTGTTTAAAAGCTTGTAGGATGATATCTAAAGGGTATTTATACCATAAAGTAAGAGTCAAAGATTTAAACTCCGAAATTCCTCCCATTGATTCGATCCCCGTAGTGTGGTAATTTCCGTAGGTCTTTCCTAATGGTCTTCTTTGTATTCTTTCACATCCAGGTTTACCCCCTAGACGTAACCGGCGTCGTCGTCCTCTTTGAGGACTAAGACAAGCCTCTTAGTCTTACATCATTGTATTCATCGATTAAAATTACGGAAGAATTTAAAACTTTTCAACTACCTCTAATTGGATGTTTACATAGACTTCCACATACACATAATCATAAAAGTATAGAGTATACATAAACTCTTTTGTATAGGAAGATTACATAGTCTTCTACTTTTATTTTACAAACTTATATAATAAAGAAATAGAGTCATAAATCCGTCTCATCTCATGAACCATTTAAAGAGGACAATAACATTGGGCATAGCCTTACATCAATAAAAAGTAAGCTGCATATACAACTTTGTCTCAAATAGGAAATAGAGTCAATACAAGAGTTGTAGTAACTAAGTAATTTCGCAAAGAGAATATTGGCATCGTCCTCTGGGAAAATGAGGACCTACCACTTGGATGATAGAATATCCAAGTCTTCATTAAAATCAACTTCAACGACCAGAAACTAAATCATTGAGAAAAAGGGAAAAATGGGGTTAGTACGCCACATCTACTAAGTATGAGGCCATATGCACAAATACCAACAAAGTATGTAGAAAGGGACATTTCATGAAATCATGTTATTAAAGTCAATCCTTTGAACATACTAAACAAATTAATTATACCATATGCACGTCATCATACTAAACCCGTAATCATATGTAACTCTATCATCACAAAATAATATCACAAACATGAATAAGAGTAAACCACGTAAATAGCACAGCAAACCAACCAATTATAATCCTTAAGAATCCACAAGTGCAATGACCAAGCAGAGCCTCATAACCCTACTCAATCAAGTAACCCACCAAAGATCATAATTAGCAATTCACTTCACATAGCATCGTTTTCCATCTCATATATTATTCTTCCTTTAACAATGATAACCAATTTGGTATTCATAAGAATCTCATTCAACATATAAAGTGATTTACATTATATCGTTATTTATATACATAGAATTAACTTCTCAAAGTTTCTATCAAGGCAAACCAGTGCCAGGCATAGGTAGAGTCTCATACCCCTATCTAAGTTAAATTGAAATCACTTCAATTAGTCTATACTTCATTTATTGATTTTCTTTTAAGGAACTCTTGCCTTAACCGACATAGACCACATGAGCTAATGTGGAATCCGGTGTCATGAAACCTTACACGATGGAAGGTAGTCTACCAGCCAAGGTAGAACCTAACATAAACGTAGCTATCTAGGTGGATCTACTAGCTAGTATCCTATGGTGGAAACATAGTTTATGGAGCTTGGGGAATAAATCATGGAAATATCAAACTCTATACCCTACCTTGGGACATGAGGCTATCCACCCGTGAGGACCGTAGTAAACACTACCTTCCTTATATAAGAAAATGTCACCCCCTCACATACAAGCACACTCGGTGCTATGAGAGGTCCCTTTATTGAAATGCCTTTAGTCCTGTTGTAATCATAGCTTAGTTTAGGTCCCAGGGTGTAACCCTTGTATAATCATCATCATGAATAGCTCAATAAGAATTTGTATGTGTGTAAGCCCTTTCATCACAATCCATATAAGTGAGGTTAAAACTTTGGCATTTCATAACAAATTAAGGAACATTGATAGTTTTGACCATCCTTATAGAACATACACCTTAATCTACCTCATAACATAGTCAAGACATTTCAATTCAACATTATACCATCCTATAATCTTAATATAATGCATACTCCAACGTAATGTCATAGCTTAACAACAATTAATCACTATCGGAAATAAAGATAGATATTCTAAGACTTACCAAGTCTTTCTCACAGTTTACCATCAAGTCTTACCATCAACCCATAACTCAACCCAACTTCGGGAGTAACATCATCACACAATTATAATCAATAGAATAACAAGGCCAATTGCATCACTATAACACAATTCATCTTCAGATTACAACTTGAGACAAGATACATAGGCTAATTTAATATTACAATTCTTAACCTATATTACATCTCAAGAACTAGAATGATAGGACTATAGTTCATCTTAATTCAACCATAATCGATCCATAGGATAGTAATCTAATCAACAACCGACTCAATTGAATGATCAACATACAACATAGGTCCAAATATACTACCAAGGGTTAGGGATAGAGGATCATGTTATTCAATTTGACCAAACCATCAATAATAGTCATAAAAAAGTTGAATTACATGTAAATCTACTCAATATAACAGTAAGAATCCACTAACAACTCAATCAATAACTTCAATTTCATAGTTGAATGAAACTCATAAGAAAACTCAACTTTTTCAAATCCATTTTGAAGGAACCCTTTGAGGAAAGGATATCAATGATGAATAGAACCCATACCTTAATGTTTATCATCAATTTTATAAAGAATCCACCCTTTTCAAGCCCACAATCCCTAGTTCTTGCTAGACTTCCATTGTGAGTTCTTACACAGATAGAAATAAGAGAGAAGAAAGAGAGTTTATTTGGAGAGTTGGCTTTAGGTTAATGAGAGTTAAGGGTATTTATAGAGGCGCTTAATTAAGTTAATTAGTTTATCTTTAATCACTATCTAACCCCTAAACCATTTAATTATTTTAAATAAAATCATTAAAATCTATCAATGAAATTCGACCCTCACTGATGAGACCCTGTCGACGGTCCATCAGTCGGTCGGCGGACAGCTCCCCTCCATCATGCACTTCCATCATCTCTATCAGAGACTTTGCAGGCGAGGCTTCCTCCAATTTTTTTAAGTGTGGGTGATGGTAGCGTCGACGCCCCGTTGAGCCCATGACACCCCGTCGTCCTCTTCCTTCGAGTGTATCGGTAGCTAAATAAAAAAGGTCTTTCACAATCTTTCTAAGTGAAGGACGACAGTGGCCTTCGATGTCTTGTCGAATTACGTACGGACCATCCTCTACCCTGTCAATGCACACTGCCAGTCAGTGTTGCATCAGATGCAGGGGTTCTCCTTGAGGGCCCTTTGTTGGTCCTTGGGAGTCGTACCCAGATATTCCAATCATAAAAACACCCAAACTCCCATTATCTACCTTTCCACCCATTTTCGTACATTTACGACTCCTAAAAGTTAGTAAAAATGCTAAGGCACATTAACATCTCTTTAAAACAACATCCTGGACATTTTGGTTCTTAAACCTTCTAAATGACCTATATTCATTTAAAAAATAGACTTAGAAAAAGTGTTTAGACTTTATGATACCTATGTTAGGCTTTTCCATGAGTCTTTGATTTTCAAGGTGTTACATTATCCCCCCCCCCCCTTCGGAATATTCATCCCCAAATAACACAAAAACTCTTTTTTTAAATGAAGGGATAGACCTAAGACTAGTAGCCCAACCAATCAACAATATCAATTTAACATAAATCATATCACCTCAACAATGTAAATATCAAACTCATATAACCACACCTAAGGCTCAAAAACATCATCATAAGGCATTTCCTTCGCACAACATTTATGAGCTTAACATACATCATATGAGTCAATTAGCACAAAGTTCAACTTAACAACATGCTACCTATCATTTCATGAAGACTCACCATATCAAAATGCACAACATAACTCAAAGCAAGAAAAAAGCAAAATTTCAAGTTTTTCACAGCAATACTACAACGACTTTACTTTAAGACTTACTTTTAGGTTTTCAAAAATGTAATATTTGCAACATTTCACCCAAAAATCAAGAAACACAAGTCTTTGTATTAATTATATAATTAAAAAAATGTCTAACCTTAATTCTTAAAAAGATGAGGATAACGGGATTTCGTATAGGCCTCGGCCTTTTATGTAGCATCCTCAACTAATTGATTTTTCCATAACACTTTTACGGATACCACCTCTTTATTCCTCAACTTCATTACTTGCCTATCAAGAGTTTGAACCGGGACTTACTCATAACAGAGGTTATCCTTGACACCAAGACTCTAAATAGGAAGAATGGACTCGGGATCACCGATACACCTTTTCAACATAGAAACATGGAAAACCGGATAAACCGAAGCCAATTTACTAGTTAGTTTCAATTCATAGGCAACCATACCAACCCTTTGAAAGATTTCATAGGGACCCACATAATGATGACTCAATTTCCCTTTCTTTCCAAATATATTTACCCCTTTCATTTATGAATTTTCAAATGCACCTTATCACCTTCTCCAAACTCCAAATTCATTCTCCTATTATCGCCATAAGACTTTTGCTGACTATAGCCCGTTTGCAACCGGTTCCTTATGATATGAAACTTTTCCAAAGTCTTATAAATCAACTCAGGACCAAGAAGTTATGGCTCACCCACATCAAACCATCCAATAGAAGACCTACACCTCCTACCATACAACGCTTCATAGGAAGCCATGTAAATGGATGAATGAAAACTATTGTTGTAGGCAAACTCCACTAAAGGTAAATGCCTATCCCAACTCCCTTTAAAATAAATAGTACAAGCTCTAATCATATCTTCAAGGGTTTGTATCATGCGCTCCGCTTGACCATCCGTTTATGGATGAAAACCGGTGCTCAACTTCACCGTAGCACCTAATCCTTTTTGGAACGACCTCCAAAATCTATATGTGAATTGTGCTCCCCGATCCGATGTGATGGATAATGGGATGCCATGGAGACACACAATATCATCTAGGAAGATTCCTGCATAATCCTCTGTCGAATATGTATACTTAATGGGGATAAAGTGAGCGGATATACTTAATTGATCCACAACCACCCATATGGAATCATAGGATTTTTGGGTTAGGGGTAAACCTACTACAAAGTCAATATTGTTGTGTTCCCACTTCCAAGTTTTGGATCTGTTGTAGTAAGCCACCGGCTTTAGGTGTTAAGCCTTTACTTGTTGGTTCGGATACTTAGCGACAAATTCCGCTATGTTTCTTTTTAGAACTTCCCACAAATATATTTCCCTTAGGTCATGGAACATTTTTGTCGACCTTGGATGAATTGAGTAGCGGGACCCATGTGCTTCGGCTAAGATCCTAACCCTCAACTCATGTACATCGGGAATACACAATCTCCTTTGGTACTTTAACACACCATCCCCCCAGGGAGAATGATTCATTCATCTTGCCAAGAGATGATTCTTTCAATTCCATCAAGTCTAAGTCAAGGTGTTGTTTGGACTTCACCTCAACAAAATATAATGATTCAGAGTTATGATGAACAACGGCACCCCTATCTGGAGCACTCTCCAACCTCACCCCCAACCAAGCCAACTTATGCACTTCCCTTGCTAGGTCCTTTTTGGATTCATCAAGATGGGATACATTACCCATAGTCATCCGATTTAGGTCATACGCAACTATATTAGCCTTGCCGGGGTGATATTGGACACACATATCATAATCTTTTAACAAGTCAAGCCACCATCTTTGTTGGAGATTTAACTCCTTGGGTAAACACATATTGGAGACTCTTATGATAGATAAAACATCCACATGAACCCCAAACAAATAATGCCTCAAATTTTTCTAAGTAAACATCACGGCCGCTAATTAAAGGTCATGAGTGGGGTAATTCTTCTGATGTACCTTTAGATGCCTTGAGACATAAGCTATCACCTTACCGTTTTTCATAAGCACAACCCAAACCCACTCGGGATGCGTCACAATTCACCACAAAACCCTTTGTACCCTCCAGTAAGGTCAACACCGGAGCGGATGTAAGCTTATCTTTCAATAATTTGAAGCTCTTCTCACATGCCTCCGACCACTCAAAATTTCTACTCTTTTGCGTCAAAGTAGTCAAAGGAGATGCAATGGACGCGAAACCGTGCACAAAACTCTAATAGAAGCCCGTTAAACTCAAGAAACTCCTAATGTCAGTCGGAGTCAAGGGTCTAGGAAAATTTTTCACCGCTTCCGTTTTCCTTGGGTTTACTTCAACCCTTTCACTAGAAATGATGTGACCAAGAAAAGTAACTGATGTCAACCAAAACTCACACTTACTATATTTGGCATAGAATTGACGTTCTTTAATTGTTTTGCAACACTACTCTCAAATTACCCATATGATCATCTTCATTTTTTCAATATAACAAGATATCATTAATGATGACAATGACAAACGAATCTAGGAAATTTCTAAATTATGTATTCATTAGGTCCATAAATGCCACCAAAGCATCAGTGAGACCGAAAGACATGACCAAGAACACATAATACCCATACCTAGTGCGAAACGCCGTCTTCGGTACATCATCCCCTCTCACCCTGAGTTGAAGATACCCCGACCTTAAGTCTATCTTTGAAAATTAACACACCTCTTGGAGTTGGTCAAATAAGTCATAAATCCGAGGGAGAGGGTACTTATTGTTAATGGTGATTTTGTTAAGTTGTCGGTAGTCAATACACATTCTCAAAGACCCATCCTTCTTTTTGACAAATAACATCGGAGCACCCCATGGATATATACTAGGCCTTAAAAAGCCTTTGTCAAGAAATTCCTTGAGTTGAGCCTTCAACTCTTTCAATTCGGATGGAGCCATCCGAAATGAAGGGATTAAAATGGGATTTGTTTTCGGTTGCAAATCGATACAAAAATCAATTTCCCATTCATGAGGAATACCGGGAAGGTCATTGGGAAAAACCTCCGGAAATTCACTCACTATGGGGACCGACTCAATAGGAGGAATTTTGAAATCCAAATCTTTGACTCTTAATATATGATAGAGACAACCCTTTGAGATCATTTTAGTTGCTTTTAGACAAGATATGATGCGACCTATAGGAATAGAAATTCCCCCCTTCCACTCAATTACGGGTTCATTTGGGAAGCTAAACCTCACCACTGTTGTCCTACAATCAATGGATGAAAAACATGCATGCAACCAATCCATACCTAATACAATATCAAAATCAAGCATATCGAGTTCTACTAGATCTACATGAGAAAATCAATTGGGCAAGGTAATAGGACAATTTCGATAGATTCTTTTTGATACAATTGACTCACGCACCGTAGTAGATACCACAAAAGGTTCATGCAAAACATCCGGTCAATTATCAACCTTTTTTGCTACTAAGGGAGTAACAAAAGACAATGTATCACCCGTATCAAGCAAAGGATTCACATCAATAGAAAAGATTTGTAACATACCGCTCACCACATCGGGAGAGGCCTCTTGGTCATCTCTAGTATGAAGAGCATAGAAGCGGTTCCTTTTGGGAGCATCACTAGAACCACATGGCTGTCCACCCTTCCCGTGCCCCATAGCATTAGGAAAATCTCGCACATTTTGACCAATCTTTCCACAACAAAAGCATTTGTCCGACACAAGGAGGCAAGCACCAAAGTGCTTCTTTCAACATTCTTTCATGGTGGCTTCTCATTAGACGAATTTCCACCTTTCCCTTTTTCAACTCTAGGCCTAGGGGCCCTCTCTTCCCTAGCCTTGGGAAATTTGGATGGAACTTGATTTGAGAACCTCATCTTCAATTTAGGCTTGTCTTGAATCCAAACCCTATCTTTAATAGCTCTACCCTCAAAAGACCTTGTCATTTTTGAATCCCTATCCTCTCTTTTTGATCTAGTCTCCTCAATCCTTTTAGAATGCACCATAAGACGACCAATATTCATGTTTTAATGTTACAATGCCGAATGACATTCTTCTTGTAAATCATCTGATACACCCGTCACAAAACTGACTCATCTCGTCTCTAGGATCGGAGACTAAGAAAGGAGCATAGTTAGCCAATAGAATGAACTTCAAAGAGTAATCATGAACACTCATACCTCTATGGCGGAGGTTGATGAATTCCACAACCTTAGATTCTCAAATATCTCTAGGGAAAAACCGATCAAGGAAATCCCTCTTGAAGATCTCCCAAGTCACCAACCCACCTTGAAGTGTCCTATTATCTCTCCATTGTACATGCCAAGTCTGAGCCACATCCTTGAGTTGGTATATGGCCAACTCGGCATTCTCATTGGAAGACAACCCCATAGCACATATTATCATATAAACCTCATCAATGAACTCGTGAGGGTCTTCATCAACCTTAGACCAATAGAACATAGGAGGATTCATTATTGTGAAATTCCTAAGTCCAAAATCCATAGTTTGCTCATGAACCTTGGTGGAACATCCCGATTTGCTTGGGCAGTAATAGCTTGATCTTGAACCATTGCGGCTTGTGCTTGTGTAGCCATGGTTTGGGCCATTTGATCATGAATAGACCGCATCTCCGCCTCCGTCATAGGTAGAGGGTTAGCCGGGGTGTGATCAACATTAGCATTTTCCTCTAGTGGAAGAACTTGCTCATCATAGGGAGGAACAACCACAATAGCAACTTCCTCCTCAAGTCTTCGAGCCGCATTCCTTCGAGTGTTCATGCTTCCTATAGGCCGAACAATATTATTAGACGTAAAAGCACACCATAAGTATACTCTATTGGCACGACATAAGATTTCCACAAAATAGAGTGATTCCCGAGCATCATATAGGTTCCTACTCATAAGTGTGGAGCGCTTCAGAATTATGAATACAAACCTACGTAGACGTGGTTGAGAGAGACGCCAACATCAATGATATTCAACCTCATGCTCTTATACCAAGTTTTTCACATCCGGGTTTACCCCCTAAACGTAACTAGCATCGTCGTCCACTTTGAGGACTAACACAAACCTCTTAGTCTTACATCATTGCATTCATCGATTAAAATTACGGAAGAATTTAAAACTTTTCAACTACTTCTAATTGGATGTTTACGTAGACCTCTACATACACATAATCGTAATAATATCGTGTATACATAAACTCGTTCGTATAGGAAGATTACATAGTCTTCTACTCTCATTTCACACACTTATATTGTAAAGAAATAGAGTCATAAATCTGTCTTATCTCATAAACCATTAAACGAGGACAATAAAATTGGGCATAGCCCTACATCAATAAAAGTAAGCCGCATATAGGATTTATACAACTTTGTCTCAAATAAGAAATAGATTCAATAAAAAAGTTGTAGTAACTAAGTAACTTCACAAAGAGAATATTGGCATCGTCCTCGGAGAAAATGACGACCTACCACTTTGATGATAGAATATCCAAGTCTTCCATCAAACCAAATTCAACGACCGGAACTTAAAATTTTTGGGGAAAAGGGATAAAATGGGGTTAGTACGCCACATGTACTAAGTATGAGACCATATGCACAAATTCCAACAAAGTATGCTAGAAAGGGACATTTAATGAAATCATGTTATTTAAGGCAATCATTTGAACATAGTAAACAAATTAATTATACCATATCCACGTCATGATACTAAACCATTAATCTTATGTAACTCTATCATCACGAAATAATATCACAAACATGAATAAGAGTAAACCATGTAAATAGCTGAGCAAACCAACCAACTATAATCCTTAAGAAGCCACAAGTACAATGACCAAGCAGAGACCCATGACCCTACTTAATCAAGTAACCACTAAAGATCATAATTAGCGATTAACTTCACATAGCATCGTCTTCCATCTCATATATTATTCGTTCTTTAAAAATGATAATCAATTTCATATTCATAAGCATCTCATTCAACATATAAAGTCATTTACATTATATCGTTATTTATATACTTAACATTAACTTCTCAAAGCTTCTATCAAGGTAAACTAGTGCAAGGCATAGGTAGAGTACCATACCCCTACCTAAGCTAAAGTAAAACCAATCAAGTCACTTCAATTAGTCTATTATTCATTAATTCATTTTAGTTTAACGAATTGTTTCCTTAACCGACATAGACCACATCAGCTAATGTGGAATCCGGTGTCATGAAACCTTACACCGATGGAAGCTGGTCTACCGGCAAAGGTAGAACCTAACATAAATGTAGATATCTAGGTGGATCCACAAGCTAGTATCCTATGGTAGCAACATAGTTTATGGAGATTGGGGAATAAATCATGGAAATATGAACTCTACACTTTACCTTGGGTCATGTGGCTATCCACCCCGTGATGACGGTAGTGAACCCTACCTTCCTTATATAAGAAGATGTCACACCCTCACATAAAAGCTCACTTGGTGCTAAGCGAGGTCCCTTTATTGAAATGACTTTAATCCTGTTGTAATCATAACTTAGTTAAGGTCACAGGGTCTAACCCTTGTAAAATCATCATCATCAATAGCTCAGTAAGAATTTGTATTAGTGTAATCCCTGTCATCACAATCCATATAAGTGAGGTTAACACTTAAGCATTTCATTACATATTAAGGCACATTGATAGATTTTACAATCCTTATAGCACATACACCTTAATCTACCTCATAACATAGTCAAGACATTTCAATTTAACATCACACCACCCTATAATCTTAATATAAGGCATACTCCAACGTAATGTCATAGCTTAACAATAATTAATCACAATCAGAAATAAAGATAGAGATTCTAAGACTTACCAAGTCTTTCTCATAGTTTACCATCAAGGTCTTACCATCAACCCATAACTCAACCCATCTTGAGGAGTAACATCATCACACAATTATAATCAATAGAATAACAAGGTCAATTGAATCTCTATAACACAAATCATCTTTAGATCACACCTTGAGGCATGATACATAGGCTAATTGAACATTACAATTTGTAACCTAAATTACATCTCAAGAACTAGCATGATAGGCCTATAGTTCTACTTAATTAAACCATAATAACACCATAGGATAGTAATCTAATAAACAACCGACTCAATTGAATGATCAATGTACAACATAGGTCAAGATCACTACCTAGGATTAGGGATAGAGGATCATGTTCTTCAATTCGACCAAACAATCAATAATTATCATAAACAAGTTGAATCACATGTAAATATACTGAATATAACCCTATGAATCCACTAAAAACTCAAACCATTACTTCAATTTCGTAATTGAATGAAACCCATAATAAATTTCAACTTTTTGAAATCCATTCTGAAGGAACCCTTTGAGGAAAGGATCTCAAATGTGAATAGAACCCATACCTTAATGTTTCTCAACAATTTGATGAATAATCCACCCTTTTCCAGGCCCCAAACCCTAGTTCTTGCTAGACCTCAATGGTGAGTTCTTATAGAGAGAGAAATCAGAGAGAATGAATAGAGTTTATTTTGAGAGTTGGCTTTAGGTTAATGAGGGTTAAGGTTATTTATAGAGGGGCTTAATTAAGTTAATTAGTTTCCCTTTAATCACTATCTAACCTCTAAACCATTTAATTATTTTAAATAAAATCATTAAAATCCATCAATGAAATTCGACCATCACCGATGAGACCCCGTCGACGGTCCGTCGGTGGGTCGACGTATAGCCCCCCCCCCCCGGTCCTGCACTTCTGTCGTCTCTATCAGAGATTTTGTAGGAGAGGCTTCCTCAAATATTTCTTTGTATGGGATGATGGTGGCCTCGACGCCCCGTCGTCCCCTTCCGTCGAGTGTAACATTAGCTAGATAAATAAAGGCTTCCACAATCATCCTAAGTGAGGGACGATGGTGGCCTTTGACGCCTTGTCGGGCCACCTACGGACCATTGTCTTCCCCGTCGATGCACACTGCCAGTAAGTGGAGCAGACTATCGGGGTTTTCCTCGACGGCCCTTGGTTTGTCCTTTCGGAGTTGTACCCAGAAGTTCCAATCGTGAAACAACTCAATAACCTCTTATCTACCTTTCCACCTATTTTTGTACATTTCCGACTCCTAAAAGTTAGTAAAAAGGCTAAGGCAACACGAAAATCTCGTTAAACCAACTTCCTGGACATTCTGGTTCTTAAACCTTCTAAATGACCTATATTTACTACAAAAAATTGACTCAGAAACAGTGTTTAGACTTTATGACACAAATATTAGGCTTTTCCATGAGTCTTGGATTTTCAAGGTGTTACATATTCCTCCAAAACGGGTAATTGATTTCGGTATTGACTTGCTACTGGAAAAAAATCACATTTCAATTTCTACTTATAGAATGGTTCTGACCAAATTGAAAGATTTGAAGGCTCAACTCAATGACTTACTAGACAAGTGCTTTATTCGGACTAGTATTTCTCCATGGCTTGCTCCGGTATTATTCTTAAAGTAGAAGAATGGATCCCTTAGAAAGTCCATCGATTACCGTCAACTCAAAAATTCATAATCAAGAACAAGTATCCTTTCCCTCGGATTGATGATTTATTTGATCAACTTGAAGGTGCTAGTTACTTTTCCAAGATTGACTTGAGATTGAGATATCACCAACTTATGGTGAGAGATGAAGAAATTCCCAAGACGGCATTTCGGACTAGATATGGTAATTATAGTTATTAGTAATGTCTATTGGTTTTAGTAATGCTACAGTGGCGTTTATAGACCTAATGAATTGGGTGTTTTAGAGTTACCTAGATACATTTGTGATTGTCTTCATTGACGACATCTTGGTATATTTGAAAAATGAGGGTTAACACATCGACCATTTGAGAGTGGTTTTGCAAGTTCATTAGGAACACCAATTGTTCGCCAAGTATAGCAAATGTGAGTTTTTGTTGAGGTTGGTATCATTTCTTTGTCATATGATCTCTAGTAAAGGAGTAGAGGTTGATCAAAGAAAGATCAAAGCGGTGAAAAATTGGCCTAGGTCTTTAGCTCCTACGGATATTAAGAGTTTGTTAGGCCTAGCAGGTTATTATAGAAGGTTTGTCGATGGGTTTGCATCCATTTCTTCCCCATTGACAACATTGACACAAAGAATGTGAAATTTTAGTGGTCGGAGGCATATATAATTATCTTCCAAATCTTGAAGGATAGGCATACGTCTGATCCAGTATTGACCATAACGGAGGGTACTAAGTGTTTCTTGGTCTATTGTGATGCATCCCGAGTCGGGTTGGGGTGTTCTCTTACGCAACATGGGAAAGTTATATCCTATGGTTCTAGGCAACTCAATGTTCATGAGAAGAATTATCCGACTCATGACCTTGCGTTTGTGGTCGTGGTATTTGCCTTGAAAATATGGAGACATTATCTTTACGGGGTTCATGTTAATGTGTATACGGACCATAAAAGTCTCCAATACATATTCACTTAAAAGGAGTTTAATCTCATGCAACGGAGATGGTTACAGTTGTTGAAACACAATAATATGAGTGTTCTCTATCACCACGACAAGGCTAATGTCATAGAAGATTCTCTAAGTTAGTTGTCCATGGGAACAGTGTCCCATGCGGAAGAATCTGAAGAGAAACCTAGTGAAAGATGTTCATAGGTTGTCTGATTTAGGGGTTTGAATTGAAATATCGCCAAATACTGGTATGGTTGTGCATCATAACTGTGAGTCATCTTTGGTGGTTGAGATGAAGTCTAAGCAACACCTTGATTATGTATGTGCAATAAATGTAGAAGACTATGTAATCCTTTTATACGAAGGGTCTATGTATACTCGATATGAATATATTTTGTCTACGTAGAGGTCTATGTAAACCTCCATGTAATTTAATCAAAATATATTAAATTTTCCGCATGTTTAACCTATGAATGTAATGATGTATGCTAAGAGGCTAGTCTTAGTCCTCAAAGAGAACTACGGCGCCGGTTACGTATAAGGGGTACTCCCCTGATATGACATGTCCCCTTTTAAACCTTCCCACCAAAACACTTCTCTAAGGTCATGATACACCTTTGTTGACAAGGATGAAAGGAATAATAGACCCATGAGCTCTCTCAAGATCTAGTTCCTCAAGGAATCTAAATTGGGAACACACATACTTCCTTAATACCTCAAGGCACCATCAGCCCCCCAATAAGAATGACTCATTAAGCTTACCAGTAATCGACTCTTTCAACTCCATCAATGGTTTATCAAGGTGTTGTTTGGACTTCACCTCAACCATTAAACATAATTTGGAGTCATGATGGATCATAAAATCACCATTCGGAGAACTGTAAAATCTAACATCAAAATGAGCCAACCTATAAACAATTTTTACTAGGTCTTTCTTGGCTTCTTCTACATGAGACATTCTACCCATTGTCATATGACTTAGAGCATCTGAAACCACATTGGGCTTGCTGGGGTGGTAGAGAACACTCATGTCGTAATCTTTCAACGATTCCAAACACTTTCTTTGTCGTATATTCAAATCCTTTTGAGTAAACACATTTTGAGGACTCTTGAGATCGGTATACACATCAACATTGACACCGTACAAATAATGTCTCCATATTTTCAAGGAAAAAAGCACGACCACTAACTCAAGATCAAAAGTTGGATAATTCTTCTCATGAACCTTATGTTTTATAGAGGAATATGCTACTACTTTCTGATGTAGCATAAGTATACACCCCAAGCCCACTCGAGATGCATCACAATATACCACGATGCCCTTGGTACCCTCTGTTAAAGTCAACACCAGAGAAGAAGTAAGCATATCTTGCAATTTTTGAAATCTTCTTTCAAATTCCTCCGACTACTCATATTTCATACTCTTTTGGTTCAAAGAAGTCAAGGGAGATGCAATGGATGCAAACCCATCCACAAACCTCCTATAATAACACGCTAGACCCAAGAAACTCCTAATGTTTGTTGGACTCAAAAGTCTAGGCCAATTCTTGACCACCTCGATTTTCCTTGGATCAATCTCAAATACCTCATTAGAAATGATATGACCATGAAATGCTACTGACCTCAACCAAATCTCACATTTGCTATACTTGGCAAATAATTGGTTTTCCTTTGTAATGTCCTTCAAAATGAGCTAGGTTTATCTGGAGCCTTACACTTGTTTCATGATTTTTTAATGTCATAAAAAGTTTAATAATATTGTTCATAGGAATTACATAATGTTTGGAAGTATTTGGAGGTCAAACGTCCAAGACGTTCGGGAACAAATTAAAATTGAACTAGTGTGTCGTAGTGTTTTGTAGTGATATTTGGGGGATGTTTTGAAGAGTAAATTCAGTAACAAGACTTCCTACGCGTATACTGACATATAAAGGGTCGAAAAATCCTACGACGCACCGGGGACCATTAAAAGGGTCCATGAGGAGGACCCACATATGGGTCGGCGAAACTGCCAAGCATCAGAAAATTGGCATGCTGTTGTGCAATGCGCAGCTGTCACACAGTAGGAAAATGTTTATCCTTGCTACTTGGGAATGTCCTGAACCATTCTGACCAAAAAAATATTAAAAATAAGATTTGGAATAACCTCCGCGACGCGAAGTAAAGTCACAGATTTTGTTGCGTCATTTTTAAGTCAAATTTGAGTTTCTCAATTTGTCCAATAAATGTAGGGGTATTTTGTGTAATTTAGGGGTATCTTACGAACGGATATAGGATCTATTTAAACTCTTAACCTCACCAATTAAAGAAAAATGCTCAACTCAAAAAAAAATCTCTATATTCACTCTCTCCAAAACTCCACTGTTGAATCTTTGAAGATCTAAGGAAAAAGATAGGTTTCTCATGTTTTTCTCCATCAATCTTGTGGAATTTTCATCACATTTAATGTATGGTTATTTATCCTTGAAATTTCGTTCTTCAAGGAGTCAATTCCAATGTTTTAGGATTGAATTGATGTTAATGAAATTTTTTAAAGCTATAATTCCTATGAACCCATGCAAACCATACAATCCTATTTTGACTTTTTTATGGGATAAGTGTTCTTGTCTCTGTACTTTTGAATGATAGTGTAGTTTTTTATGGGCTATTGAGTGATGTAATAATTACGTTCAATTGATTTACGATTGGTCTTAGATTGATAAATCTATATTTAATTGACTTAGATTCATTGAGTATTTTAGTTTTTGAATTGAATTGATGTTCATGGCAATGGTTATGGGCCTTATGGTATTGAATTAAGTGATTTATCTATGGATTGAAGTGGTGAGAATGAGTTTGTGGTACGCTCACTTAATTCTATTTATTTAATGTAAATTAGACTTAATTATGTTTTTATTAGTATGGTCTACTTATGGTGGAAGTGCTATGTAATTTACTTGCAATTGATGTGGCCTTTTCGGCATTACTTTACGCATTATGATGATCATGTCCTTTGGCACTACTTGAAGTATTATGATGATTTATGTAGGTGATTATCTGAAGTATTATCATATATATATACATGCTAGTAATGTGAATGTTTAATATTATTAGGTGATCATGTAAGACTATGACTATGTGTTTATGTGTGTAGTCTTTAAGTTGACGCATCATTGTTATAACTTGACTATATAAGTCTACAATGGTTATATTGATGATTTTATAGTAATATATATGATGACATAAAGATTATATGGGTCATTCCTAAGTATTTCAAAGAATGATATGCAATATGAAATAATGTAAAGTATGTTGTGTCTTGTTTTGGTAGACTTGTGTGCCTCACTTGATACATGTATATTATGAATATGTACATCTTGACTTAATAGGCGTAGGAACCTTTGTCTTGTATTTGTAAGGACGAATGTTGAATGAAAGTCTAGGATTGGTAGACCTAAGATGGTGGCCTTCTAAGCATGACTATTAGGTGGAATCTTCTATATTGAAAGAAGGTTAAGAATGAGCTATCCTAATTAGACCATTGAGTGGCAGCCCTAGTGGACCTATCTTTTGTAGGTGCATTATCGCTAGGTAATGACTAAGTTATGCTACTTTTTCATATGCCCCTTTTTATTCAACTTATTCTTTGAGAACAAAATCTAGCACCATGTGAATTTGTTATGGTTGTATCTCTACATAAGAAAGAGACTAGTGTACAATATATCTTTAATTGATAATGAGACTAGAGTGCATAAAAGACCTTGATATTCTTAACTATGTGGCTACATGGGATGTGTCCTAGTTCTACTTTTGACAAGGAGAACACCCTCCATGGGAGTAGGTTTATGACTCCGGATTACATGCCTAGCTAGTATGGTCTATGTCGGTTATTGACTATTCTCATCATATGGTATACACTCTATTGTTGTATCAGTACTATGAAGTTTAGGTATTGGAGTGAGACTCTATCTACACATTGCACGATTATGCTTTGAACATGTTAGTGTGTGAGTGCCCTAGGTATTCTTAAAGACCATTATGTGAATGTCCATAAGTGATGAATATTTTATAAATGACTTAATGAACATAATGAAAGTAGAAAGGAATTTTAATGAAATAATACTTATGTAAAGTAGCTTTGAGGATTTCTTAGGTAGGTTTGAAGAGGTTGTATGGGCGGTCTCTTCATGTCTTACTTAGGTGAGTCTTAGAGTAATTCTTGATAGGGAGTTTAAAAATAGAGTAAGAATGACCTTATATTATGTAGTCTTAATGATCATTTAGGTGTTCTTACAGAGATCACATGGACGGTCTCTCTTCGTCTCACTTAAGTTAGTCTTAGGATAATCTTTGGTGAGAGGATTGCAAGCTAAATGAGGTCACTTTGAAGTATAATTTAGTTCACTGTAAAGTGAAAAAGTTCACTATAACATTCTTCAATATTTGATAAAATGCATATGTGATATGTTTTATGTTTCAAATGTGTTAAATGATGTTCTTATACTTATACTGTTATGTTTACTCAAAAAGAGAATGATTTATACAAAAGTACGTTTATCATGTTTTTATGCATTATGCCATACTTAGTACAAGTGTTTGTACTAATTCCATACATTTTGTGTATCTCTAAAGGTGTAGATGGCGGTTAAGAGGTGTCTCGAAGTGAATCTTGGATTAGTTTTCATTCATGTAAAGAGTTGGTATGTCCACACTAGATTTGAGGACATCTTGATGTTTAGATTTCCTTATTGAAAGTTTTGTAATAGACTTAGCAATTTTCTATATGATGAAGTATGGGCTGTGTCCCAATATATTCGTATGTCTAAGATTGCGACTTTGAGACTTAGCCTTTCATTATGTTTTTCTATAAAAGAGATATTTTGAAGTATTATTACTTCGTGAGAAAAGTTTTAATTCCAAACTACTTTTCATACATGTATGCAATGAATGATACAAAAGGGCTTGTACAAGACCTCCAAGAGGTCAAGAATGTCGTGTTTCAATTTGAGAATGCCCTAACTTCAAAGGGGTACTCTCGGGTCGTTACATAAGCACTTGTAAAACCACTCTCAAATAGTCCATTTGCTCACCCTTAATTTTCGAATATGCCAAGATGTCTTCAATAAAGACAATGACAAATGAATGTAGGTACTTTCGAAACACCCATTTATGCGATCAAAAAATACTTCTTGGGCATTAGTGAGACCAAAGGAGACTACTAAGAACACATAGTGACTATATCTAGTTCGGAATGCCGTTTTTCGTATATCCTCACCTCTCACCATATGTTGGTGATACCCCGATCTCCAGTCAATCTTAGAAAAGTATCTTGCCCCTTTGAATTGATCAAACAAGTCGTCAATCCGAGAGAGAGGATACTTTTTCTTGATAGTGACTTTATTGAGTTGGCAATAATTAATGCACATTCTAAGGGACCCATCCTTCTTCTTCAAAAACAAAACCGAAGCACCCCATGGAGAAATACTAGGTATAATGAAGCCTTTGTCTAGTAAATCCTTGAGTTGAGCCTTCAACTCTTTCAATTCGGCCGGAGCCATTAGATAAGGAAGAATTGAAATGTGAATTGTATCCGGTATCAAGTCGATACCAAAATCTTTATCATTTTACCACCCTTAAGACAAGAGATAATATGACCTCTAGGAATAGAATTACCCCCTTCCACTCTTAAATGGGTTCATTTGGAAAAATTGAACTTGACAATTCTTGTTCTACAATAAATGAAAGCAAAACAATCATGCAACAAATCCCTCTGAAAATGACATCAAAATCGACCATATCAAGTTCTACTCATTCACCATGAGTAACTATATTGGGCAACATTATAGGACATTTTCTATATACCATCTTTGCAACCACCAATTCACCTACCGGGGTAGTTACCATGAAAGGTTCATTTAAAATATCAGGCAAAATGTCAAACATTCAAGCTATCAAGGGAGTAACAAAAGATAATGTTGTAGCACCCGGATCAAGTAAAGCATATACATCAATAAAGGAGACTTGTAACATACCGATCACCACATCGGGAGAACTATCCTAATCAACCCTAGAGAGAAGTGCATAAAAGTGTTTCTTCTTTGAAGGATCCACATTAGAACAACTAGCTTGAGCTTGTGCGCTACCTTTGTGTTGCCCCTTAAAATTATGGTAATCACTAAACTTGTGGCCACTCTTGCCACACCCAAAGCAATTATCCGTCCCAACAAGGCAATCACCATAATGATTCTTGCCACACTTTCCACAAGTTGGCTTATTTCTTCTTCCCTTTTGAGATTTAGGGTTACACACACTATCATCACGAGCCTTGGAAAATTTGGTAGGAACTTGATTTATAAAACCTCTTCATGAACCTAGGCTTGTCTTAAATGTAAAGCCTACCCTTTGAAGAACTACTGTCATAAGACTTGACCTTCTTGGCCTCCCTACTCTTTCTCCTTATCGTAGTTTCTTCCACTTGATGAGCATGAACCATGAGATGAGATATATTAATATTATCATGAAGCATAGAAGAAAGACATTCTTCCACTAAGTCATCGGACACCATTGTAAGAAAATGACTCATCTCATCCCTTGTGAAACCAAGGATGGATCATACATGGACAATTTAGTGAACTTCAAGTAGTCAAGAACACTTATACCTCCTTGGATAAGGTTGATGAATTCTTCCACCTTAGTTTGTGTCATCTCAGTAAGAAAGAACCTATCAAGGAAAGCATTATTTAAGATCTCCCAAGTCACCTGACCACCTCTTAGTGCCCTATTATGCCTCCATTGCACATAACAAGTTTGGGCCACATCTTTGAGTTGCTAAGCCGCTAACTCAACCTACTCAATTGAGGTCACACCCATATCATAGAGAATCATATAGACCTCATCGAGAAAATCATGAAGGTCATCATCCAACCTCAACCAAAGAACATAGGTGTATTCATTCAAGCAAAGACTCTCACACGTGAGGCCATAGTGTTATCATATTGAGTCCCTCAAGGTCCAACGCCCCTATTGATTTGGGTCATCATTACTTGAACTTGAGAAGTGATGGCATTATATTGAGAGGTCATATCTTTGGTCAAGGCGAGAAAATTTGTCCTTATATCTCCATCAGTCATCGATGGAGGAGCGACCGAAACATGATCAACCATAGCAAATTCTTCAAGCAGAGGCACTTGGTTGTTTTTTGGAGGCACTTGATTGTCATTAGCTCCCACATTGGCCATTTCTTGTTCCGACCTTCTAGCAGCTGATCTACGAGTATTCATACCTACATATAACGATCATACAAGGTTTATGTGAAAGCACATAATAGTACTCTAGAGGCACGACTTAGGAATACAACAAAATGAGAGTTTGTAAACATCACATAGTCTATCGTTCATAAATGTGGCGCTGTTCACAATTATGTATAAGAATCTACATAGACATTGATTAATGAGACATAGTTTCAAGGGATATTAGACCTTATGCTCTGATACCAAGTTTTTCACATCCGGGAAGAACCCACTGGACGTTACAAGCGTCGTTACCTTTGGAGAGGACTAGAACTAGCTTCTTAGCATTCATGATGACATTTATAGGTTAAAAATGCAGAAAATTTAAAAATTTTCTGCTATATCTATCATGAGGTTTACATATACCTCTAGAATAAACATAATATATTCATATCGAGTACACATAAACCCATCGTATAAGAAGATTACATAGTTTTATACTTTTATGGCACACACACACACACACACACACACACACACACACACACACACACACACACACACACACACATATATATATATAAGATACAATATAGTCTTAAAACATAACCATGTAAATAAGGGTATTACTGCGCATCACCCATACATCAATACATTAAAGCCATGTATAGGGTATACAATCTTAGTACTCATATGAAAGAGAATGAACAAAGTGTATTAAAGACTAATCAACATTTAATGCTAGAAAGTGGCATTGTCCTTGAAGTGGTAAGGACCTACCCAACATGGAGAATTAGAATAAAAGTCTTCCTTCAAACGTCATCACGAAACCTTCAACAACCAGAATCTAAAATGTTTGGGGAAAGGGAGCAATGGGGTTAGCACATCACTTGTTCTATGTATAGGAACGTATGCACATACAACATAAAAAGCATGCCAAAAAGGGGTATTTCATTAAAACATGCTAATTTACTTTGAAAAGCCTTATGCACATTCAAGAACCAATACAAGTCAATAGTACATATACATTAAGTCAAGACCATGTACATTTCAAGACCAACAATACCAAGTCGATTCAAGTCAAAATGCATATCAACATAATTGAGCGCATTATTTGGACAACTCTATCATCAAGTTATAATATCAACAAGCATGTATAAGAGTTCACAACATCAGAACTAAAACAAGACCATTACTCATGAATCCCCATTAAGTTCAATAGTAGAATGACTAACTAAGTACCCATTACCTCACTCAACCAAGCAATCCCAACAAGAACCATAAGCAATGCCCAACTTCACATACCATATCATTAAGAGTAAATATCATTACACTTTAGCAATAGAGACCAAACACATATTCATAAGTGAAACCACATCATAAAGTGTCATTAACATGTCAGATCATGGTATACATAAAAATTAAATTAATAAGCACATAAGCACATAAAAACATCCTTCTAAGACTTTCCTGAAGGCTAAATAGTGCACTGTATAGGTAGAGTCCCATACCCATACCTACACTAAGCAAAATCCCTTAGGTCATCCTAGTAAAAGTTCACTTAATTACATTATTTTTACCTTTTGAGAACATCTTGCCTTAATCGACGTTGACCACATGAACTAATGTGGAATCCGGTGTCATGGAACCAGACACCGAAAGAAGGAAGACTACTTGCCAAGGTAGTACCAAAACATGAACATAGCATCTATATGGATCCTTTATCTAGTATTATTATGGGGGCAACATAGTTCAAGAACAAGGAGATGTAGTTGGGAACCTATTTATAATACATGCATTATTGTCTCCAATCTTATGAGTACATTGGGAAGGGACACTCCTCACTCTAGTTAACTCAGTATTAATCTATAGTCCCTTTTGGAATGCCTTGAGAAGTACCCCCAGACGTAACTGGCATCTTCGAACACATAGAGGACTAAGACTAGCCTCTTAGCTTTCATCATTACATTCATAAGCTAGAGAGTGCGGAAAATGTAACACTCTGGAAGTTCAATGACTTGGGCTAGAGCTTATACTATTTAATAATAGTTAACATTATGTTTCCAGACCTATATTAATGTAATAAACTCAATCAGAAATGGTTAGAGATAAAACGATAAAGAAAGATATTGACGTCCGAAAATTAGCTAAATTGAACAAGTTAATGTCCCTATGTTTGGTCAAGGTTTGGGAGTGACAAATGAAGTCCAAAACTTGTAAAAATACTTAATATAGGTAATATGTAGTACAAAGGGTCCAAATATCCGGTAATTAAAACCTAAGGACCACTTCAAGGGTCCTTGAGGAGGACCCCAACATCGTAGGCAGGCTGCGAAAGCAGCCTGCACGAGTGAATAACCAAGGAGCTGCTAGCGCGACTCGCAGCCCGACGAGGTTCACTGCCTCAACCCAAAAATTAGAAAAAAAAGAATGGGAATTGGCCCCCTGACGTTTAGCCACTTCCCAGATTCGTTAAAGTCCTATTTTAGGTAATTTAACTTCACAAAAAAACCCATTAATGGTAAGGGTCTTTTGGGTATTTTATGGGACGACTTTATAATCATTTTAGGTCAGTTTTAGAACTCCTTTACACCTTTCAAATAAGAACAAACGAATTTCTCTCATCTCTCTGAAGAACGCTGTCTTTTTCAAACTTCATTGAATAACAAGAAAAGCTTAAGGAAGAAGACGAAGACTTCAAGTTTTTCAATCCAAATTCATGGATTATTCGTCAAAAAGGTATGGGTTTTTCATTCTTGGGATTTCTTTCCCCATGAGGTCCTTTCAAAGATGGTTTTCAATAATTCAACACCTAGGGTTTTTACTCTACAAAATAGTTTTCTTCCTAACTCTAGATTTATGGTTTTTGTTGACATATTATGATATTCTATGGTTAATTAAGCATGAATTGTTGTGTCTTTTACTTGGAATGTTTGAATTTCGTATGAAGCATGTTCCTTCTGTAACTGATGGTTTTCATTGGGCTATATCTACTACTTGATAACATGAAAACTTTGGGATTGGAAATATGAATTGAATGAAATCTGTTTACTGACCCTTTCCCTTATCCCTACTTACATATTCCCTTATCTAATTACAACTTGGTCTTGTCTATGACATGAAGAGTTGACATTGATTATGTTATTGAGTATTTCACTATGTTGTTAGGGTATTGTTGTATATTGAACATAATTTCTTGATAAAGGTTCTTGGAAGCAAGAGGTAAATCTGCTAAAGTCCTGATTACTCTTTCATTTTTATGTTAGCCAATAAATGAAGTTACAATGCTATGGAAGTATGAATGATATTACTATGTATATATGTTGGGCTATGAGTATGTTACATGTGAGATTATGATAAGGATATGATATTGCAAGTTGAGGATGTTCTCTTGTATGCGTTAAATAAGATGATTATAATGCATTAATCTCATAAATGAAGGGTTCTGATGAAAGGAAATTGTCATGTAAAACTAAAGAGATTATGATCATGTTTATACAATGTGTTAATGTCCTATGACTTATGATAAGTTATATGATTAAATTATGACTTAATGGTTATTCAAAAAGGGACATTATCTTAGCACGGAATGAACTAGATATGAGAGGTGTCCCTTCCTTAGTTGTAAGGTACGTTCACAATGACACTCTTGAGATAGAGGCTTTCATTTTATGTGGAACTATGGGTGTCTAATATATCTCCTATTTCTTTAACTATGACGCTACCATAGGATACTAGTTAGTTGATCCACCCAGAAAGTGATGTCATGTTTGGTTCCACTTTGGCCGATAGATCATATTCTTTCGGTGTGGGGTTTCATAAAACCGGATTCCATGTTTAGCTCACATGATCTAATGTAACTTAAGAGGATTGTTCCCTCAAGTAAAATGAAAGAAAAATAAATAAACATTGACTAGGGTGACTTGAGGAGTTCACTTAGTATAGGTAGGGTTATGGGACTCTACCAAGACATTGCACAAGCTTACTCTAATGGAAGTTCTAGGAGATTGTTCTTATTTAGCAGGATGACATAAAATTTACAATGCTT
Organism: Solanum pennellii; assembly: GCF_001406875.1. Lineage (NCBI taxonomy): Eukaryota > Viridiplantae > Streptophyta > Magnoliopsida > Solanales > Solanaceae > Solanum > Solanum pennellii. The sequence continues at coordinate 57,290,779 of NC_028641.1, forward strand.
ATGATATCTGATGTTACCCTTATATTATTTTGTCTATGTTGATGAACCTGTTATTGGTTTATATTGTGATATGTGGTGATGACTACTCATGATATATGTTTTATGAAGCAAAGCTTTACTTATAGTCTTGTATATTTTTTACTTTGTTATGTGGGCTATGGGGCTTCACATGATCATTGCACTTGTAGGCTTAGGATAAGATCATTGGTAAGTTTTTTGCATGTTAAGTTGATATGCACTATTAAACATGAAATAATAATATTACGTTGTGAAATTATGTCTTTGACAATGACCATGCTTTATGTTGATTGTGATCCTTATCTTGTATATGATCTATTGTATGTGCACCAAAGGTTTCCAAATCGCTTAGCATGTTTTCTAAAAACTGATCTATTTCATGCATGTCCTTAAATATTATGTGCATATACCCATATTTAGTACATGTGGCATACTAGCCCCTAACTTTATATTACTACAACGGTAGGTTCCGGTTTTGAAAATTAATAGGGTCGATTGAAGAAGATTGGAACTCTTTCTCCAAGTTATGGTAGGTCCTCATGTTCGGGGATAGTATCTTTTCACTATTCTTGCTTATGAATACTTAAATAGTTCTTAAGAATTCTCTTGATTTCATTTTATGTTCTTTTGATTATTTTGTATTAAGTCCTATATGGTATATTGACTTTTATGGGTTAAGTCCATACTCCTATTCTTTAGATGGTTTTTGTGTGAGATAAGTTTTAGACTATTGCTTCGTATGTTGTCATGATTGTTGAGTATGAAGTCTAAGTAAACTTCACATAGTGTGCAAAAGTTTTAAATTTTTCTGCAATTTTAACTGACGACATGTTATAACGAATGCTAAGGGATTGTTTGAGTTCGCTGAGAGGAAGAAGACCCCGGTCTCATCTAGGGGTGCTCTTCGGATGTTACAAACCTGGTATCATAAAATGAGGTTGAATATATTTAGGATCAATATCTCACTAAACAACATTACCTAGTGTCTTTTTCATGATTGTGAAGCGCACCACAATTATTGACGACAGGCCATGTGATTATCAGGAATATTCTCTTTTATTGATAATCATATGTCATGCCTCTAGAGTTTTGACACTATGTGTCTTTAAACATATAATCCCTTTCTTGTGATTATAGACGATGAACACAAGATGGACAGCCGCGAGAAGACTAGAAGAGGAGATTGCAAATGCGGGAGCAACTCTCTAAGGAAACCAAGTTCCTCCTCAAGTAAAAGCTGATGAGAATGATCAAGTTCTGGTCTATCCGCTGACCATTACAGATTGTGAGGTGAGGGAAGCTCTATTCCAAATTTCCCAAGCCATCACCACTAATTCTCAAGCAATGACATCACAAGCTATCAAAAAGGTTGTTCCTAGAGATAACAAACATGCTAGTACTATGACTAGCCGCCTGAGGGATTTCACGAGAATGAATCCTCCTAGTTTCCTTTGATCAAAATTTGATGAATACCCCAAAGATTTCATTGATGAGGTGTATAAGATCTTGTTTGCTATGGGGGTGAGTACTACTGAAAAGGTTGAGCTTACTTCCTATCAATTAAAAGACGTGGCTCAGACATGGTACAATCAGTTGAAGGATAGTAGGTCTTTAGGAGGTGCCCCTGTGATTTGGAGATCTTCAAAAAGGACTTTCTTGATCGGTTTTTCAAATGGGAGCAAAGGTAAGCTAAGGTAGAGGAGTTCATCAACCTTCTTCAAGGAGGTATGAGTGTTAAATAATACTCCTTAAAGTTCATTAGGTTGTCCAAATATGATTCTTCTTTGCTTTCAAAATATAGGGATAAAATGAGCCATTATGTAACATGCGTGGCCGAAGAGCATGAAGAAGAATGTCGTGTAGCCATGCTTAATGGCAATACGTATCTTTCTAGGTTGGTTTTCCATGCACAACAAGTAAAGGAGAGTTGTCTAAGGAAGAGGAACAGAAAAACTAAGAAGGCAAAGTATATAGAGAGTACTTCTTGTAAGAGTAGGCTTGATGTTCAAGACAAGCCTAGTGAAGAAGAGGCTTTAAAACCAAGTCCCTTCAATTTTCTCAAAGAATCGCATTTATAGAGGTTAAAATCCTAAACCTCAAAACGGGAGAAATTTTGATCCACAAAGAGAAAGACAAACTTGTGGTAAGTGTGGTAAGAAACATGTGGTGATTACCTTTTTGGGACTAATAGTTTCTATGGTTGTGGCAAAGGTGGACATATGGTGAAAGATTCTTCTAATGTGAGAAGTCCAGGTAAAGGTAATGATTAAACTCAACAAAGCGTTCCTAGTGCTGAAGCTCCAAAACAGAACCATTTCTCTGCACTCAAGGCTAGGGGTGAACAATAGAGCTCTTCCGACGTGGTGACACGTACATTACAAGTTTCCTCTGTTAATGTTTATTATTTGTTTGATCCAGGTGCTACCCTTTCTTTTTTTACACCTTTGGTATCTAGGAAGTTTGATGTAGTTCCCGATGTTTTGATTGAACCCTTTTGTGGTTTGTACCCCAATGGGTAACTCTAGAGTTGCAAAAAGTGTCTATAGGAAATGCCCTATAATGCTGCCCAACAAAGTCACTCTTATTGATTTGATAGAACTTGACATGTTTGACTTTGTTGTCATCTTGGGCATGGATTGTCTTCATTCATGGTTTGCTTACATAGATTGTAGAAATAGGGTAGTGAATTTTAAATTTCCAATGAACACTTTGTAGAATGGAAGTGGGGAAATTCTATGCCAAGGGGTCAAATAATTTCTTGTTTTAAGGAATGTAAGATGATAGCCAAGGATTGTCTATATCACATAGTGAGGTTTAAAGATCTAGAATGTGAAACTACTTATATTAGTCAGCCCCATTAGTGAGGCAATTCGCAGAGGTTTTTCCTAATGACATTCTAGGAGTTCCTCCCAAATGAGAATTTGACTTATTACCGAACAGGAATGCCATTTCAATACCTCCATATCGGATGGCTCCGGCTAAATTGAAAGAGTGGCATATCCTACTCAATGATCTGTACTAGACAAGGGTTTTATTCAGCCTAGCATTTCTCCATGGGGTGGTCGGTCTTGTTTGTTAAGAAGAAGGATGGGTCCTTTAAAATGTTAATTGGTTATTGCCAACTCAATAATGTCACCATAAAGAACAAGTATCCTATCCCTCGGATTGATGATCTTTTTGATCAACTCCAAGGTGCTAGATACTTTTCCAAGATTAGCTTAAGGTCGGGACATCACCAACTTAGGGTGAGCGGATAAGATGTTCCCAAAACAGCGTTTCTAACTAAATATGGTCACTGTGAATTTTGTAGTTTTGTCTTTTAGCTTAACAAATGCCCCTGTGGTATTTATGGACCTAATTAATAGAGTTTTCTGATTTCCTCGACTCAATATTTATTGTGGTCATTGATTATATATTGATATACTCCATCAATGAAAATGAGTATGAGAGTAATATGAGGTTTACCTTGTAAGTCCTCAAGGAAAATCAACTTTATTCCAAATTTAGTAAACGTAAATTTTGTTGAGGTTATTTGCTTTTGTTGGGCATGTTATATCTGGTGAGGGTGTGGACGTTGATATGAAGAAGACAAATTGGATAAGAAATTTGCCTAGACTATTGACTCCCACACTCATAAGAAGTTTCTTGGGTCTAGTCGGGTATTATAGAAGGTTTGTTCATGTATTTTCATCCATTGCTTCTTCTTTGACAGCTTTGACCCAAATGAAGGTGATGTTTGAGGGGTTGGAAGCTTGTGATAAAGGTTTTGAAGAGATTAAAGATAATCTTACCTCCGCTCCGGAAAGCCTTTGTAGTTTATTGTGATGCTTTCCCAGTGGGCTTGGGATGTGTCCTCATGCAACATGGCAAGGTGATTGTTTATTCTTCTAGGCAACACAAAATTCATGAGAAGAATTATCCAACTCATAATCCTGAATTAGCTGCTATAGTTTTTGCCTTTAAAATATAGAGACATTACTTGTATGGTGTGAATGTTGATGTGTTTACTTACATAGAAGTCTTCAATTTGTGTTTAAACAAAAGGAGTTAAATCTTCGACAGAGGACATGGTTAGAATTGTTGATGGATTAGGAGATGAGTGTCCTTTACCACCCTAGCAAGGACAATGTGGTTGAGGATGCTTTGAGTCGTATGATTATAGGTAGTGTGCCTCATGTGGAAGAAGAAAAGAAAGAACTGTGAAAGATATTCATAGTTTGGCTCGTTTAGGTGTGCGGTTAGAAGATTCTCCAAATGCTTGTTTTATGGTCCATCATAACTCTGACTCATCATTAGTGGTTGAGGCGAATTCAAACAACATCTTGATCCTATATTGATAGAGTTAAAAGAATCGGTTCTTAGTAAGCTCAATGAGTCATTCTCCCGGGGGGATGGTGTTCTTAGGTACCAAGGGAGATTATGTGTACCAGATGTTGAGGATTTGAGAAATCGGATTCGTGAAGAAGCACATGGTTCTCATTATTCTAACATCCATGTGCCACCAAAATGTATCATGACCTTCATAAGGTCTATTGGTAGGATGGTTTGAAAAGTGACATAGTAGAGTTTGTTGCTAAGTTTTAAAATTGCCAAGAGGTTAAAGTTGAGCATCTTAAATTGGGTGGTTTAACCCAAATCATGAATGTTCCTACATGGAAGTGGGAAGCCATCAATGTGGATTATGTTATTGGGTTGCCTCAAACCGGAGGCAAAATGATTAAACATGGGTTATTCTTTATAGGTTTACCAAATATGCCCACTTTATCCCCGTTATGTATACTTATGCCGCCAAAGATTATGAAAGAATATAAAATAATGAGATTGTTAGTCTTCATGGGATTCCTTTGTCCATCATTTTGGTTAGAGGTTTCCAATTCACTTCTAAGTTTTTGAACGCTTTCAAAAAGGGTTTAGGTACACAAGTGAAACGTATCATCGCTTTTCATCCTCAAACAGATGGTCAAGAGGAATGTACCATTCAGACCCTTGAAGATATGTTAATATCCTGTGTTATTCATTTCAAAGAATGTTTTGATGATCATGTACCTTTGATTGAGTTCTCCTACAACAATAGTTACCATTCGAGCATCTCCATCACAACTTTTGAAGCTCTTTATAGTAGAATATGTAAGTCTCTAGTTGGATGGTTCGAGGTTGGTGAGTCCTCACTCATTGACCTAGACATTATCTATGAGGCTATAGAGAAAGTTCAAATAGAAGAAATATACTAAAGACAACCTATAGTCGACAAAAATCTTATGCCGACAATAGGAGAAGATATCTTGAATTTCAAATAGGTGATCATGTTTACTTTAAGATTTCACCTATGAAAAGGGTGATGAGATTTGGTAGAAATGGAAAGTTAAGTCTCGATATGTTTGACGTTATGAGGTTTTACAATGGGTTGGAAAAGTTGCCTATGAGCTGAAACTACCTAATTAACTAGATTTTCTTCATCCGGAGTTACATGTTTCCATTCTTAAGAAATGCATAGGTGACCCCGTGTCCATTCTACCTACGGAAGGTTTAGGGAACCTCTCTTATGAATAGGTCCAGTTGAGATCCTTGATCGCCAATTCAAGAATTTGAGGAACAAGGAGGTTACCTCTGTAAAAGTTCAAAGGAGGAACCAAGTTGTTGAGGATGCAACATGGGAGGCTGAAGCCGACATGAAGTCCCGCTACCCTCATCTTTTTACTACTTGAGGTTATACATTCCTCTTAATAAAAAAATTTATGAATAAATATGAAATTGACTTGCTTTCTAAATAGGTGCATGTTTTGGTAAAAGGTGTACCGATTTGAGTTTTTGTAAAATGCCTTCATACTCTATTCTTGCACTTATATGATGTATGTATGTAACGATCCAGATTCTGGAATCGGGAACGCCACCGACGTCGTTGACCTCTCTGATATTGCAGACAAGTCTCATCTTGCATTCATCACATCCATATGGCTATTTTTAGCGGAAAATTTAAACCTATAAATATATGAAGTATACATAGACTTCATATAGTTATTTAATGAATTTATTATATACTAAGATCAACATAAATATAGTAACCATCTATCATAAGAATCAATTTGAAATAGAATAAGAATATATCATAAATACGTTTGCCAAACACGACCTTATTACAAAAGCTTCGAAATGAAAGTATGAAAGAAACGCTAGGGACAACATCCACTAGCTTTTTCTAAAATTAAGGCTAGACTAAAACTGTAGAATCCTCGAAATCAAGTGGACCTACTAAATGGTTTGGAGAAACGCTAATGTCCAAACCGTTGCAAGAGTTGTCAATCTGTCCCTTAACCTGCATCTATAAAATAGTAAATAGTAGGGGTCAATACACCACTTGTACTAAGTATGGGTGTATGCACACATGCACATAAGTCTATGCATGATCAAAGAAAGCTCTTCCTAAACAACATGCTATTTCTTGAAAGCCTAGTCACTAGACTTTCCTAAATCGTTAGTTGTAAATTGTGGTATGAATATGATATATTTTAATGAATTCGAAGCACAAAACTCATTTTCTATATGATTTAAAAACATTAATATCATCAACATAATTTTACAACAACTCGAGTGGAGATTTGACATTTTTAATCCTCTTAGGCCGAGAGCTCCTCTTTGAAAACATATATTATTTTTTAGTGTTTTTCTTCTTCTTGTTATGTAGTTCAATAATTCTTTTGGTCCTATGTTTTACTTACAAGTGCAATGATTCATTGTAGTCCCATACCCACAATGAATCGATGTAAGTAATCCAAGTACTAAGGAATGATTTCCCTACTTTGTAGTGAGTCATTCTTTACACTATATATTCATTACTTGTCATAAGCAATTCTCAATTGATCATTCCATTGGTTTCATTACGTTAATGTTTCATATATTATACATTTCATATACACGAGATTTTTGAATCGTTGATGTAGCATTAAGATATCTCAAGTGAGGGCACAACATATGGGACCTCAACCCGAGGGCCTTCTTCAGTAACCACAGAGTTTGTTTCATTCGTTCAATCGTACTTCACATTATTCATCTCATTCATTCGTAGTATGATGTAATCACCAGCTATACCTAGGATGAAGTTTAAGACTCTCATCGGATCACGAAGTTCAATGACCAAGAATGACCTAATGTCATTACCTGAATCTAATTTCACCTCCTGATTGTCTTACACAAGCGCCTTCGGTATCATTCATTTCATTATCTTTCATACTTTGAGGCTGACCTCATTCTTTCTTTGGGAACTTTAAAACTTTAACCGACATAGATCATGTGAGAATGATGAAATCCAGTGTCTGCCCTACACTGAAAAAGAGGTGGAATAACCGGCGAAAGTGACCCGAACATGCTAGCGTATATAGGGAGTCGAACACTGTTATATCTCCATATTCGCAGTATAGGTTCAAAGACAAGGAGATATAAGAATACCCATACCCGGCATGCCAGACAGTGTCATCTCATAAGAGTTACGTGAACCTCCGCCCTTCCCGAAGGAAGGCATCACCACACATAGCTAGCCTATCGGTTCTCATTATAAAGTTCTATTATATTCAACTCACACAAAATGGAAGTTGGCTTCTAGTATGAAGGCATCATTGCTCATTAGATTATTTCTCATCTCATCATTAGTATTAACTGTGAATTGTCCTTACCCTTACATATATAGTATGATTGACACTTTTCTCTTGATATTCAACACTCTTTTATGTGAGTACTTTTAGTTACCTTTTCTTAGGCTTGGTTGAGAATTGTCTCACCATTCATCTTAGCCTCTTATCATGTTGTCACCATTTTAATTAACTACATAGATTAACATAATTACTCACCTCATTACGTGAATGTTCATTTCTTCTTTATCTTCCAGTGTTGACTCAAGCATTATGGAGGCTTGCTTCTAGATTGAGATTTACTTACTCTATTGATGACTGGTCAGCCTTACTTTACATTGATGAAATGTGAATTTTCCTTAGATATCATCCTTTGGTGTTAATGAGACTGACTCACACATTCTAACACCTTCATACGTGAGTATTATTTTTACATTGTAGCTTAGGTGTAACTAAGGCATTCCTCACTTCCTTTAGCACCCCATTTTGGTAACTTAATTACTGTAGATCCTTTAATTATGTTATAACTCACATTACTTACTTACTTTAGTGTAGTAGATTCATATTATCATTTATGGACGATGAGCACTTTATTCAATGAGTTTCATAAGTTCATATGTCATTCATTTAGAGCATGTTGGGAGTTGTCCCAATGAATGTCATGCCCTTTGTTATGGATTCATTGAATTACTTTAGATGTGCTTATTCATTTAGAATTCAAACATTTTAGTCATATAAAATAGTAAATGGTATTGTTGAGACTTGTCCCATTGATTGACATACCCTTAGTATAGTTTCATTTTGTTCTGTTGGTCATGCTTAATTTGACATTGTATTATATTGGGAACATAAGATTGGTGTAAAATTAGTATTGGACTAGAAAATTTGAAAATGACTTAATAGCCAATTTATTGGCACAAGCCAAACATTCATTCAAATATAGTTTCATGAGATTCTCATTAGCCAATTTTCCCATCATTACGTAAAGGAAATAATTTAAGCCAATTCCATTAAACTTTTAGGCAAGAAATTTGATAGCCATTTTGCTGGCATAACCCAAACATTCATTCAACTTATGATTTCATGGAGATTTGTTTAGCCAACTTTATAACATAACTTTAGGCATAACGCTTTTAAGCATCTTGGGCAGAATCATATTAGCATTTGATGAATATATCATCTTTATAACGTCATATTAATAGCAAGTACGAACAACAGACCATAACATCTTCATACATAACATTTTTTGACATATTTTTAACATAGTATCATTCTTTTAATTCACATAATAACACTTAGCATCAATCGAGTCCAATTAATAGGTTCATTCAATAATTATTTAATACAAAAAAAAACACATTAAGATCAGCCAGCACCACATACAAACAACATGATATCTAACCTATTCAACATTGAAATCGTAACAAGGATACTAGGGAAAGGAGTTCGACATGAACGATAGGAAACAACCATAGTTTTCAAGATCTTTGAATCATTCGAAAGAAAGTTCGCTTGGCGAAGTAGTCCAGGAGAGAAACCCATAGCTTATGTAGAACCTAATATACGAAGACCACCTTGAACGAAACCTTGAAGAAACCTTGAAATTGCCCTACAGAAAACAATAAATTTTCTTCCTTTTTATTGCGTTCGATGCTTGCGGTTTTTGCGTCCTTTTTGCGTTTGAACGTGATTTTAGGTTTAAAAACATATATTGACTCATTCAACTTAAGGTTTAATAATCTATTTAAATAACTTAATTAACTTATTACTAAAAAGCCCCTCCTTGATTGACTAGAACTAGGAAAACACAATACTTGGTCAAATGTGAAAATTTTCCTAAGAATTTGGTTTTCCACCTTTAAATTAATTAATTAAATGTATAATTTATTTAATTAAGGTTCCTAGGATAACTTTTAAAGTTCCCCTATATCACTGGAACAAAAAATAATCCTTTTGGACCATCCTAGGTTAAGTACTAGGATGTTTCTTTAGTTTTACTAGGTTAGTGTAAGAATTTCGGCTTGACCCCTTTAATTTAATTAATTAAATGGATAATTTAAAATATTAAGTCACCTAGGGTAATTACTAAAGTACACATCAGTCATATAACCATAATCATTCCTTTGAACCATCTTAGGTTAGATACTAGGTTGTTTTTTTCTTGTTTTAACCTGAAATCTGGATATTGTTTTGTGGTTTCATTTTTTCCCCTTTAAATTAATTAAATAAGTATACTAAGGTAATTAATAAAGTACCCTTAATTCGTTAGGATCTTAACTAACTCTTTGGATCATCCTAGGTTAGATACTAGGTTGTCCCTTTCTTGTCTTAACTGAAATCTGAAAATTTCCTTTTTATTTTAAGTTTTACCCCTTTTTAATTAATCAATTAATTTGATAAATTAATTAATTAGGTAATCTAGGGGAATTAATAAAGTACCCCTAAGTTATTAGGACCATAACTAACCTTTTGGATCATCCTAGGTTAGTACTATGTTGTCTCTTTAACTAGTCCTAGGTATGTGTTAACCCGGTTTTGGTCCTAGGTTATCGGGTTCACTAATGTGTCCAATTCGGTTAGCCGTAGGTTATTTATTTATTTATGGCAGTACGTTAGAGTATAGAATTTGTAGGGAGGTTAGGGCCCTACATGGACTGGTCCCTTGTGCACGTTTTCCCCTCAACTACCCAAAGTGAATTTGGTTAGGGTGGTCCCCTCCTTTGACAGCATCTTCACATTTCTTGCACATGTGCTTGCACATGGGTTGGTTTCACTTTCCTACTAACTAATATTTATGATTCATTTGTGAATGTTTACTGATTGTCCCAAGGATCCTCACTATGTCCTTAGGCACTGTTTAATCTACATGATCCTTTTAAATGGTCATGTGTTATGGTACTAGGCTTTACACTTGGATGCCTAGTAGTTCATGTGATTTGTATAGACGACTTTTTAGTTATCTAAGGGTCGTCATTTCAGGTACATTCTTTACACAAAATTATAGATACTTGAAAATTTGGCAAACACTCTCTAAGGCAACATTTTCTGCTATGCCCATAATTTTATAATATGCCCAATATTTCTAAATATTTGGCATTGGGATGACTATTTACCCGTGATACACATTCTTAAGAATCTATTGGGCTTTTCATTAAACGTATGATTTTACGGAATGTTACATTATCCCCCCCTTAGGAACATTTGTCCCCGAATGACACTTAAACATCATTTAAACAAAGAGATGACTTTCGAAATTTAATTTTCCATACTGAAATGTTTCTCTTTTGTGAATATCTTATTCACACTTATTTGGATGATGCATATCTTTCAAGCTTGTCTGAAGCTTCATATTTGATATTGAGGAATTTCCTTCTCAATCACGCTTAACTTAATGCACCTCACAAATCATGTGACACAAAAAACATGCCTATGCTACACAAAAACAGCAACATAAAATGCAACATAACTTCGTTTTAACTCACATAGTTCTATTATAAGGCATACGATTAGGGACTTACCACATCAAATCCACTAAAGCACTTAAACTTAGAGATTCTTAACATAAACGAGACATAGGAAGAGTATATCTAGTATCTTAGATAACATCTTATTGGCCTTAAGATTTGAACCTAATGATGCCCGACATAATTTCAAAGGGACTTGCCACTATGCCATCTATTTCTCTACATACCTCTTCGGCCTTAACACTGTTTCCGATGGGAGTACTAACTAGAAACGGTTCATGTAAGATCTCAGGAATTAAGTCAAATTGATTAGCCACCAAAGGAGTAACCATAGACAAGGTAGATCCTAGATCTAATAATGCATAAACAAGAAAGGACATGACAAGCAAGTTACCATTATCCACATCCGCAGACTTCTCTTGTTCCTCTCTTCCTTTAAACACATAGAATTGGTTTCTCTTGTGGGGTTCGGCTAAAACATAAGGATTTGGCCGAGGCTGAGCATCTGCCTTGTCCTGTTGGATTCGAACCACGCCCTTCTCATTTTAACCCAACTTATTTGGAAACTGAAGCCTTACTACCCTGTTTCTATAGTCTATTATAGCATAACACTTATGAAGCAAATACATGTCTAAGCCATATTCTTGAGTTGGTATGCATCCAACATAGCCTTCTCCTCTTCATCAATACTCATACCAGGATTTTAGACATTACCATGCATTCAAATCCATGGGAACAACCACACTCACCACACGTCTTTTCTCCACGTTAGGCATTTCCATTTCGGACCCTTCCTTGGAAGGCCAGATCTTCATCCCGACGCCTTAGACCACTTGGCCATCCTAATTATTTTGTGTATTCTTCTACGCATTCACACAATAAGAAATTAGATACTTATATTGACACAAAGTGTCAAAGATCTAGATAGCATAATAAAGAGTATAAAAAGGGAGAATATCATATCATCGTGTAGTTTCTAATTCATAATTGTGGTGCGCTTCACAATCATAAGCTAGAAACTATGTAACGTGGTTGTGTTGAGCTTTAGTTCCTAGGTACTTTAACCTCATGCTCTGATACCATGTTTGTAACGACCTGGATTCTTGAATATGGACTTCCACCAGCGTTGTTGACCTCAAAAAGGTTGCAGACAAGCCTCATCTTGCATTCATCACATTCATATGGTCATTTTTAGTATTAAATTTAAAACTTTTACAAGTATGAAGTATACATAGACTTCATATAGTTATTTCATGAATTCATCATACATTAAGCTCAACATAAATATAATAACTATCTATCATAAGAATCAATTTGAAATAGAATAAGAATATATCATAAATACATTTGTCAAACACAAACTTATTACATATCTTCGAAATGAAAGTACGAAAGAAACGCTAGGGACAACATAGACTAGCTTTTTCTAAAACTAAGGCTAGACTAAAACTGTAGCATCCTCGATATCAAGAGGACCTACCAAATGGTCTCGAGAAACGCTGATGTCCAAACCGTTGCAAGAGTCGTCAATTTGTCCCTTAACCTGCATCTATAAAATAGTAAATAGTAGGGGTTAGTACACCACTTGTACAAAGTATGGGTGTATGCACACAAACACATAAGGCAATGCATGATCAAAGAAAGCTCTTCTTAAACAACATTCTATTTCTGGAAAGCCTAGTCACTAGACTTCCCTAAATCATTAGATGTGAATTGTGGTATGAATATGATGTATTTATTGCATTCAAAGAACACAACTCATTTTCAATATGATTACCAAACATTAGTATCATCAACATAATTTTAGAACAACTTGAGTGAAGATTTAAAGATTTTGATCCTCTTAGGACGAGAGCTTCTCTTTGTATACTTAGATTATTTTTCAGTCTTTTTCTTATTCTTGTAGTGTAGTTCAATAATTCTTTTGGTCCTATGTTTTGATTACAAGTGCAATGATTCATTGTAGTCCCATACCCACAATGAATCGATGTAAGTACTCTAAGGACTAAGGAATGATTTCCCTACCTTATAGTGAGTCATTCTTTACACTATATTTTTTTATTACCTTTCATAAGCAATTCTCTATTGATCATTCCATTGATTTCATTACTTTCATGTTTTTTATATTATACATTTCACATACACGAGACTTTGAAATCGTTGATGTAGCACATCTCAAGTGAGGGCCCAACATATGGGACCTCAACTCGAGGGCCTTCTTCAGCAAACAGAGTCTGCTTCATTCGTTCATTCGTAATTCACATAATTCATTTCATTCATTTGTAGGCTGATGTAAACACCAGCTATACCTAGAATTAAGTTTAAGACTCTCATCGGGATCATGAAGTGCATTGACCAAGAATTACCTAATATCATTACTTGAGTCTTATTTCATCTCCTGATTGTCTTGCACAAACAACTTCAGTATCGTTCATTTCATTATCTTTCATACATTGAGGCTGGACCTCATTATTTCATTGGGAACTTCAACCTTAACCGACATATATCATGTGAGCATCATGAAATCCAGTGTCTGCCCCACACCAAAAAGAGGTGGAATCACCGGCCAATGTAACCCAAACATGCTAGCATATATAGGGAGTCGAACCCTGCTTGATCTGTATATTGGAAGTATAGGTTCAAAGACTAGGAGATATAAGGATACACATACCCGGCATGCCGAATATTCTCATCTCATGAGAGTTACGTGAACCTCCGCCCTTCCTGAAGGAAGGAATCACCGCTCATAGCTAGCCTATTGGTGCTCAGTATAAAGTTCCATTGTATTAAGCTCATGCATCATGGAAGCTGGCTTCTAGCATGAAGACATCATTGCTCATTAGATAATTTCTCATCTCATAATTAGTATTAAGTGTGAATTGTCCTTATACTTACATATAGATAATGATTGAGACTTGTCTCTTGACATTCAATACTCTCTTAGGTGAGTACATTTACTAACCTTTACTTAGGCTTGGTTGAGACTTGTCTCACCATTCATTTTAGCCTCTTATCATGTTGTCACCATTTTCACTAGCATCATATATTAACATAATTACTCACCTCATTATGTGAATGTTCATTTCTTCTTTATCTTCTAGTGTTGACTCAAGACTTATGGAGGCTTGCTTCTAGATTGAGATTTACTTACTCTATTGATGACTTTTCATCCTTACTTTACATTGATGAAATGTGAATTTTCTTTACATATCATCCTTTGGTGCTAATGAGACTGCCTCACACATTCTAACACCTTCATACGTGAGTATTCTTTTAACATAGTAGCTTAGGTGTAAGTGAGACTTGTCTCACTTCCTTTAACACCCTATTCTAGTCACTTACTTACTTTAGACCCCTTTAATTATGTTATAACTCACGTTACTTACTTTAGATGTAGTAGATTCATATCATCGTTTATGGACAATGAACACTTTATTGAATTAGTTTCATGAGTTCATATATCCTTCTTTGAGAGCATGTCGGGAGTTGTCCCAATGAATGGCATGCTCTTAGTTATGGATTCGTTGAATTACTTTAGATGTACTTATTCGTTTGGGATTCCAACATGTTAGTCATATAAGATAGTATAGGGTATGTTGGGACTTGTCCCATCGATTGACATACCCTTAGTATGGATTCATTTTGATCTGTTGGTCACCCTTACTTTGACATTGTATTATATTTGGCACATAAGATTGGTTTAAATTTAGTATTGGCCTAGAATATTTGGAAATTACTTTATAGCCAATTTATTGGCACAAGCCAAACATTTATTCAAATATAGTTTCATGAGATTCTCATTAGCCAATTTTTCCATCATTATTTAAAATCAATAATTTAATCCAATTCCATTCAACTTTTGGGAAACACATTCTTAACCATTTTACTGGCATAACCCAAACATTCATTCAACTTATGATTTGATGGAGATCTGTTTAGTCAACCTTATAACATAACTTTAGGCATAACGCTTTTAAACATCTTAGATAGAATAATATTTGCATTTGATGAATATATCAACTTTATAACTTCATATTAACAGCAAGTATGCACAACAGACCGTAAAATCTTCATATATAATATTTTCTGATATTGCTTTTACATAGTATCATTCTTTTAATTCACATAATAACACTTAGCATCAAACGAATCCAATTAATGGGTTCATTCAATCATTATTTAATACAAAACCATACACATTAATATCAGCCAGCATCACATTCCAACAACATGATTTCTAACCTATTCAACATTGAAATCGTAACAAGGATACTAGGGAAATGAATTCGAGAAGAACGACGGGAAACAACCTACTTTTCAACATCTTTGAATCATTCGAAAGAAAGTTGTATTGGAGAAATAAGTCCAGGAGAGAAACCCATACCTTATGTATAACATAATCTATGAATACCAACTTGAACGAAACCTTGAAGAAACCTTGAAATCGCCCTAGAGAAATCGATAAATTTTCTGCCTTTTTCTTGCGTTCGTTGCTTACTATTTTTGAGTCCTTTTTGTCTATGAGTTTGAGCGCGATATTTAGGTTTATGAACTGATATTGACTCATTAAATTAGGGTTTAATAAGTTAATTAAATAAATTAATTAACTAATTACTGAAAATCCCCTCCTAGATTGACTAGAACTAGGAAAACATAATATTTGGTCAAATCTGAATTTTTTCCTAAGAATTTCGTTTTGCCTCTTTAAATTAATTAATTAAAGGTATAATTTAATTAATTAAGGTACATAGGGTAAATATTAAAGTGACCCTAAATCATTTGAACAAAAAATAACCCTTTTGGACCATCCTAGGTTCAGTACTACGATGTTTCTTGAATTGTACTAGGTTAATGTAAGAATTTTTATTTGAACCCTTTAATTTAATTAAATAAATGGATAATTTAATTAACTAATTTACCTAGGGTAATTATTAAAGTACACTTAAGTTGTGATAAACATAACTATTCCTTTGAACCATCCTAGGTTAGGTACTAGGTTCTTTTTTTCTTTTTTTAACTGAAATCTTGATATTGCTTTGTGCTTTCGATTTTACCCCATTAAATTGATTAATTATGTTTCTAAATTAATTAATCAAGTATACTAGGGTATTAATAAATTACCCTCAAGTCGTTACGATTTTAACTAACTCTTTGGACCATCCTACGTTATGTACTAGGTTGTCCCTTTCTTGTCTAAACCGAAATCTGAAAATTTCCTTTTTATTTTCGGTTTTAGACCTTTTAAATTGATTATTTAATTTGATAAATTAATTAATTAGGTAATCTAGGCGAATTACTAAATCAACCCTATGTTGTTAGGACAATAACTTACTTTTTGGACCATCCTAGGTTAGGTACTAGGTTGTCTCTTTAACTAGTACTAGGTTTGTGTCAACCCGTTTTTGGTCCTAGGTTGTCGGGTGCAGTAATGGTTCCAATTCGGTTAGTACTAGGTTATTTAGTTATTTAGGGAAGTAGGTTAGAGTCTAGAATTGGTAGTGAGGTTAGGCCCCACATGGAGTGGTCCCTTGTGCACGTTTTTTCCCCTAACTATCCTAATCGAATTCGGTTAGGGTTGTCCCCTCCTTTGGCAGATTCTTCACATGTCTTGCACATGGGTTGGTTTTACTTTCCTAACTAACTATTATTTATGATTCATTTGGGAATGTTTATTATTGTCCCGAGGATCCTCACTATGTCCTTGGGCACTGTTTAATCTACATGATCCTTTTAAATGGTCATTAGTTATGGTACTAGGCTTGACACTTGGATGCCTAGTGGTTCATGTGATTTGTATAAACGACTTTTTAATTAGCTTGGGGTCTTCATTTCAGGTACATTCATTGCACACACTTATAGATACTTGAAAAATTGGCTAACACTCTGTAAGCCAACATTTTCTACTACGCCCATAATTTTCTAATATGCCCAATATTTCTAAATATTGGGTATTCGGATGTCTATTTACCCGTTATACACATTCTTAAGAACCTATTGGTCTTTTCATTAAACATATGATTTTCCGGAATGTTACAGTGTATGCATGATTCTTAATGAGATTTTGATGTTTTGTTGTTGTCTTGAGAAGAATGATAGCATGGTAACTTTTGGTGTATTTTGAGATCATGTTAGTTAAGGTAATGTAATTCCTCATTATGTGTTATAAAAAATTGAGCTCTTATATGTTGGTGCATCATGAATTGAGTGCTATGTTTAATGTTGTGATATGTGTTTAAAGGAGTTGTGAAGTACTCTTATGAGTTGTGACTCAATATGGTTTTATGTTGTTGTTGGTTGGCCTTCTAGTATTGAGTCTGTCCTTTCCCTCCAAAATATTTTAGTGTCAACCTGGAAAGAATGTTCTTCAGGGTGGGATAATGTAACACTCCGGATGTTCCATGACTTGGACTAGAGCTTTGAATAATATTTAAAATGATTTTTCCAAACCTGTATTAATGTAATAAACTCAATACTAAAATTTTAGATCCAAAACGATAGATAAATACCCTGACGTCCGGAAATTAGAGAAATTGAACTAGTTGATGTCCCTATATTTGGTGAAGCTTTGGGAATGTCAAATTAAGTGTAACACTTTGAAAGGTTAAGACGTACTATAGAGACTAACGTAGGTGTAAAAATGTTTAGACACTGTTTGAAGGTCATAAATAAATTATATAGGTCATTTAGGAAGTTTGAAAATCAAAACATCAAAGAACGTCCATGACGTCCGGAAACTAGTTCAATGAGGTTCTAGTGTGCCTTAGCCTATTTGACTATTATTTAGGAGTAGGAAAAGGATGAAATTTTTTTGAAGGGTGTATAACATGTATTAGAGTCATTTCATAGTTGAAACATCTTGGTACAAGTCCGCAAGGATAAACAAAGGGCCCTTGAGGAGGATCCTTGTGTTTGGGTGGAAGGCTGCCTAAGGCAGTGTCCACAGATGGTTTCCATAGACGGTTCGTGGTCCAACCGATGGGGATTGTATTGAAACCATCGACAGAAATTTAGAATATTTGTCCAAGGCTTACATTTTACAAGTCTCTGAACTAAATGACGGACCAACAGGATGATTGGTCCCATGGTCTGTCGATTGACACACAAGGCGTCGACATGGTCTCGTCTGTGCGACTACTGGTTTTGCTGCACGTTTTGAGTTTCGATAATTTACTCAATTAGGTGGTTAGTTAATTAATTATGGCTTAAGGGTGGTCTAATTATGTTAATTAAAAACATATATAAAGGCCCTAACCTAATTAGGCTAACCTAATTCTCATAATTCCCAAAACACAAACTCTCTTCCTTCTCTCTTTTTTCTCTCTACCAATTTGAAGTACACCATTAAGTTCAAGGTCAAGGTGGGTTCTAGTTCTGAAATCACAAAATTTTCTCCATCAATCTTCATCAATAAACAAGGTATGAGACTCCTTTCACCTTTCCGATCTCTTATCCACAAAGGGTCCCTTTAAATTGATTCCAAAAGATGAGTCTTCATGTGGGTTTCTTCCAATCTCAAAATTTATCTTTCAATTTGATTACGTTATGATTTATTTTTGTTTTATTGAATATATTATAGTGAATTATGACTATATTAAACTACTTATTGATAGATTCGTCTAGTTTGTAGAAGATAACTTTTTCCCCTTAACCCTAGATTGTGATCTTGAGTTGAATTGTGTAGTGTTGATTCAATTGACTTGGTTATTGGTTTAATTACTATCTTATGATGTTATTGTATCCATTTAAAAATAGATTGAGATGAATTGTACGTCTACCGTACTAGTTCTTGAGTAATTGATCTAGGTTGTGAAGTAGATTATGAATTTGTCCTAAGTATCTAATCTTAGCCTATGAACTATTGATGAATTATTGTATAGTATTTCAATTGACTTCATTATTATTTTGTTTATCATTATATTACACTCATTTTTGGGTTGAGTTTGAGGGTTGATTGTAAGACCTTGAGTTGGCTTATGAAGGATGACTTGGTAAGTCTTGTGATCTCAACTGTTTACTTCAATTATGGTTACTTCTGATTAATTGATGATGTTGTGTTGAAATATACCTTATAATAAGAATGATATAGTTGGCATGATGTTGAATTGAATTGTCTACACTATAGTTTTTTAGGTGTTGGCTAAGATGTAAATGTTATAAGGATGGAGTTGTCACACCCAGGCCCTAGACCCAAGATGAGACCGGCGTCGTTAACCTCTCATTGGTCGCATACAAGCCTCTTCTTAGATTTCATCACAATCATACAGTTAATTTTAGCAGAAAATTTAAAAAATTTTAAATTTACTGAAGTGTACTTAGACTTCATATAATTCTTGCATAAGAGTGATATACTAAAAGCACAAAATAAACAACCATCTACTCACATATTGAACAATTGAAATGAAGAATTCATAATATCATTAATAGTTGCCAAACCAGCCTAAATACAAAAGCTTGAACAAAGTTTTGAATGGAAAATCTAGGCACAACATCCACTAGCTATGTCTTATCTACTAAAGCTAGAAAATAAAGCGTAGGCATCCTTGAACTCAAGAGGACCTACAAAAGTCTGGAGGTACTAGTCCAAACAGCTTCAATTGATCATTAATCTTTTCAAGGACGTGCACCTATAAAAATAGTAATTGTATATGGGTTAGTACACACTTGTACTAAGTATGGGTGTATCCACATAAACACATAAGGACTATGCATGATCAATGAAACTTCTTCCTATAGACACATTCCTCTTTTGGAAAGTGAAGTTGCTTCACTTTCCAAATTCGTTATTTATGAAACATGCTATGAATATGACATATTTTCATAAATTTAAAGCACACAACTAATTTTATATATGAACATAAGACCTTGGAATCATGAACATAATTTTATAACAACTCAAGCAAAATTTAATATTTTTGCTCCCCTTAGGCCGAGAGTTCCTTCTCCCAAACTTAGTTTATTTTTCAGTCTTTTCTTCTTTTTCTTGTGCAGTTCAATGATCTCCTTTATTTTATTTTTCTGTCTTTTCTCCTTTTTCTTGTGTAGTTCAATGATCTTCTTTTGTCCTATGTTTTACTTACGAGTGCATTGATTCATTGTAGTCCCATTGCTATAATGAATCAAGTAAGTAATCCAAAAGACTAAGGAAATGATTTGACTACCCTATCACAATTTGTTCTTTCCATTATTTTTAAATTGGGCATGAAGTCTATATAAGCCAATCATTACTAGCTATGCCCATTATTTGATCATTTGCATAGTATAAAGATGCTAGGCATATATTAAAACTCCAATAGATGAGTCATTATGTTTTGCTTCCATTATTGGCATAAACAAATAACTGTTAAAACTTCATTCTTATCAAACACTTATGATTTGATATTCTTATCCTTTTGCTTACTTAGTTCATTTTGAACTTACATCTTTTTGTTCTTTGATCTCATCTTCAGTTTCAACATGCTAGGTTTACATAGGATATTCTTTTAAGACTTCCATTTGGATCTCTCTATGAAATGAATAAGAATGACTAACATCATTACTTAGTCTAACCTCATCCTTTGGTCATTCTATCCGAATACCCTTCAACTTCCTAGTTATTTCTTTCTTTCTTTCTTACATTCTTAAAGAAATCTTTAGCATTTTACCGACATAGATCATGTGAGCTAACATGAAATCCAGTGACTTCCCCACACTGTAAATAGGTGGTTAACGGGCAAAGTGAAACCAAATACTTCCTAGCTTTCTTATGTGGATCCACTAGCTAGTAACCTATGCTGGCGACATAGTTCAAATACAAGGAGATTTTGGAGACCCTTATCCACCTTGGTGGTAGTCTCATCTCATGAGGCTTACATGTTTTTGCACAAGCTCATTACTAGTCTATCAGTGCTTAGCTTAATTTATTATACTTCACAACTTTTATAATTGAATCATGCACTATGGAATCTTTCTTCTAGTATGTGGTATGCTTCGCTAAATGGATAACTATTCATTCCTTTATATACATGATGAATATGAACTTAAATATGACATTATACTCATGGTGTGAATAACACTTGTCTCACGATTTCTAACACCCTGTTATGTGAGTATCTTTAACATAATTGTTTAGGTGCAAGTGAGACTTGTTTCACTTCCTTTAACACCCCATTTTAGGTCAATTTCATAACTCATAAGCTTTAAGTTATTTCACAACTCACCTTATCTTGTTCAACTTATTCAATGTGCTACTATGTTCACAAGTTCATTTATATAGGGTATGTTGGGACTTGTCCCAATATTGTCATACCCTAGGTTATGAGTTCATTGAGTTATATCTTGCCAAGTCAATCTTTAACATACATTTTTCCTTACATGAAACATCATTATTTACATTGGCCATATATGATAGGTATGACTTAGTCATTGGCCAATTCTATTACATATTTTGGAAATACTGTTGCTGGCCAATTTATTGGCATAAACCGAACTTTCACTAAACATTTGTCATGATATTATCACTAGCCAATCTATTAACTTCATGTATATGCTATAGTAATCTCATCATATTAAGAAAGCCAACTTTTAACATTTGATTAGTTCTTATTTTGGCAAAGTTATAAAGTTGATTTGGCATTGAAAATTCATTAACTAGCTTTGATTTTCTTTCTTATTTCTTCTTGGAAACATTGCATTCCATACACTTACAAACATATCTACTGTGAACACAAACAATAATAAAAACCTTCATACCTTTAGTAAACTGAATTGCTTAAACGACTTATAACAATTTCATCTTCTCAATTACAATTAGGCATTACAACATTTCTTATCTCATGTAAATGATACTCTAATCATACGGACCTAACTTATAGGTCTGATTCAACATCATCAAATCACAGAAACCTACACATAATGATCAGTTAGGTCCACATACAAATAACGTGCTTGAGAATTACATTATAAATACAACTACAATCGGAAATAGAGAGAACTAGGGAGATGAACATTCGACAATTTCATTAAGAACAACCCTAGTTTCGGTTTTATTGTATTCAAAATGTTTGAAAATTATCCTAGGGAAAAGAATCCAAGAGAGAAACCCATACCTTACTGTTTAATTGAATATACGAATATCATCCTGTTCTTTGCTCGAAAATCTTGAAGAATTGCCATTAAATCGCCTAAGGAGAACCTAGATTATTTTTCGGTTTCTCTTACATTTGCTCATTGTTTTTCAGTCATGAGTTTCTATTGGATAAATGTGAGTCTAAGTCATAGGAACTGAATATTGACTAATTCAACTTAGGCTAATTAACTTAATTAAATAAATCAAATATGTAATTACCAAAACGCCCCTCCTACATTGACTAAAAATAGGAGAGCATTTGAATTAGCCAAATTCTGAAAATTTGCTAAGGGTCTCGGGTTTTTCCATGAGTTTAAATTAATAAATTTTCTAATTTTATTAATTAGGTAACCTAGGGTAATTTCTAAATTATCCCTAAGTCACTAGGACCATAACCAACCCCTTTGGACCATCATAGGTTAAGTACTAGGATGTTTCTTTAGTTAGCTACTCGTCTAGTGTCACCCAGTTAGGTCTTATGATTTCGGGCACACTATTTAGTTAATTTTAGTTAGTCTTAGGTTAATTATCTAGTTAGGTAAGTTATTTAGAGTGTAGGATTGGTTAGGAAGCTAGGCCTCATGTGGCTTGACCTGACGCATGCCGACCCCCTAATCGCCCTAACCGAATCTGTTGGGCTTGGTCACTTGCTCTCTCGTCTGGTAGCACATGTCTTGCCGTGAACTTTCCTAACCTTGCACTCTATATTTGTAATTGGAAAGGTCAATTATTGTCCCAAGGATCCTCACTATGTCCTTGGTAACTACTTAATCTACATGATCATTTCAAATGATCATGTGTTATGATATCTAGGCGTGACACTTGGATGCTTCATACCTAATGTTTGTAGGTGAAGAAATTGAAAACTTTAGCTTAGGGTCTTCATTGCAAGTAAAATTCCTAAACATTCTTGGATTGCAGCATTTGAGCATCAAAGTGTATTTTAAGTTACTTGTTAATACATAGAAATTTTCTAACACCCTTAATCCAATATTCTCTAACATGCCAAATATTACTCAATATTGGGCATTGGTATGCCTATGTACCCCAATACATATTCTCAAAACCTAATAGACTCTTCACTAGATAATTACATTTTCTGGAATGTTACAGTTACTTACCAATGTTCCTTATTATGAAATCTTATGTAAATGTGCTAACCTCACATGTATGAATTGTAATGAAAGGAAAATACTCATGCAATTCTTTTTGAGATATGACGATGATAATTATATAAGGGATAGACACTATGACCTAAACTAAGTTTTGATAATTAAGGATATATTAAAGACATTTCAAAAGGGACGTTAGCATAGCACTGAGAGAACTTGACATTGAAAGTTTTTGACTTTCCATAGAGGAAGATTAATCCTATAGTTCCACATGAGGTGTTGACTCCCCTATGAGGGATACTCACCCTATGGACTTTCATGAGAGCATGCTCCAATTGAGAAGTTGCATGTAGAGAGTTATATGTATCACATAGTTCCTTAAATTATGTTGCCCCATTGGAAGACTAGCTAGTGGATCCACCTAGAAAGATATGTTTATGCTTGGTTCTACTTTGGCCAATAGACCATCTTCAATCGGTGTAAGGTTTTACAACACTAAATTCCACACTTAGCTCTTGTTGTTTATGTCAGGTAAGGCAAGTGTTCCTAAACTAAAATGAAGTAAAGAAGTACAAACGAACTAGGGTGACTTAATAGGTTTTACTTAGCCTAGGTAGGGGTATGGGACTCTACCTATGCCTTGCACTAGTTTTCCTTTAGGGAAGCCTTAGGAGTTTATTCCTACGTATGTATATGCTTATAAATGTAAATGATGATAATTTGATGCTCTTACAAATAAATTACACTATGTAATGTTGGTTACTCTTATGAGCATGCAATTGGTCTCTCTTGCAAAATTATTATACTATATACGCATAGTTATATGTTATGTGGCGTTGGACATTGGTTTCGGTTCTTGCTAGGTTTACTTGATTAAGTAAGGTTATGGGGCTTTTCTTAGTTATTTCACAAGTGGACTTAATGAGCGTCATGAGTAACGGTCTTGATTTGTTATAATGTGATGAACTCTTAATCATGCTTGTGATGTTATGACTTGATGATAGAGTTGTATTTTATTATGGGTTTAAGTATGTAGATATGCATGTGACTTCATTTGAGTTAAGGTGGGTTGGTCTTGTATAGTACATGGCATTGACTTGATGAATATGCATTAATGACTTGTATTGGTTCTTTAATAAGCATAACACTTTCCAAATGTAAAATAACATGTTTTAATGTAATGTCCCTTTATAATAGTATATGTGATGCGCTAATCCCATTTTCTCCCTTTTCCCCAACATTTTAGGTTTCGGTAGTTGAAAGGTTTTGAGATGACACTGAAGAAGACTTGGAAATTTTCAATCATCCAAGTAGGGTAGGTCCTAAATTTCCAACATACAACTTATGAAGTTGTTTTAGTTTTAAGACTTTTATATTGTTTTCTTTTCATTGAGTACGAATTATACAACCTATATGTGACATAATACATTTATGTATGGGATACGCCCAATTTATATGCTCTTGCTTTATATGATTATAAGATGAGACACTCTTTTAAGACTATGTTATCTGTCTTATATATCTAGGTGCAATAAAAGTAGAAGACTATATAATCTTCTTATATGCAGGGTCTATACATACTCGATGTTAATATATATTATGAGTATGCGAGAAGTCTATGTAAACCTCAAGATATATATATACAAAAGTTCTAATTTTTTGCGCATTTTAACCTGTGAATGTAATAACGTAAACTAAGAGGCCAGTCTTAGTTCTCTCCGAGGATGACGATACCAGTTATGTCTAGGAGTGCTCCCCGTTTGTGACATAAAGTCCACAACCTGTAAAAAGACTTTAGATAGGTAATATGTAGTACAAAGGATCCAAACGTCTGGTAAATACACCCCAAGGACCACCTGAACGGTCCTTTAGGAGGACCCCAACATGGTTAAGCAGGTATCCAAAGCATCCTACACGAGTCAAGAACTAAGGGGCTTCTACACGATGCGCATCCCTCACGAGGTTCACTGCCTCAAAAATTGGGAGGCAGCCTCGTGACGCGGATCTTTCATGAGGATCATTTTATCGGCTAAATATTTAGAAAAAGAGATTGGGAATTGGCCCCACGACGCGCGGCCACTTCCCATATTTGTTAATGTCATATTTTTAGGTAATTTAACTTCACAAAAAGACCCTTTTAAGTGAAGGGTCTTTTGGGTTTTCTGTGGGACGACTTTATAATGATTTTAGGTCAGTTTTAGACCACTTTTACACACTTCAAATCATGACAAATGAACTTTTCTCCTCTCTATCAAGAACACTCTTTTTTTCAAACTCCATTGATGAACAAGAAAAGCTTAAGGAAGAAGATGAAGACTTCAAATTTATCAATCCAAATTCGTGGATTATTCATCAATAAGTCATGGGTTTTTCACTCTTAGGGTTTCCTTTCCCCAAGAGGTCGTTTCAAAAATGGTTTTCAAGAATTCACCTCCTAGGGTTTTTATTCTACAAAACGGGTTTTCTTCCTAACTCTAGATTTGTGATTCTTGATAAAGTAAAATGATTTTCTATGGTTAATTATGAATGTATTGTTGGTTATTTGACTTGGAGTGATTGAATTTCGTGTGTAACATGTTCATTCTATAAATTATTGTTTTTATTGGACTACATCTACTACTTGATAGCATGAAAACCTCGTGATTGGAACTATTACTTGAATGAAATCTCATTAATGACCCTATACCTTATTCCTAATTATGAATTGGTCCTGTCTATTATTTGAAGAGTTTGTATTGATTATGTTATTGAGTATTTGACTATTTTATTAGATGACTGTTTTATATTGAACATAAGTTCTTGATAATGGTTCTTGGAAGCAAGAGGTAAGTCTTCTAAAGTCGTGATTACTCTATCAAGTTTATGTTAACATATAAAATGTTGTTGAAGTGTGTACGATATTTCTATTTATATATGTTGGGCTATGAATATGTTAAATGTTAGATTATGATAAGGATATTGTCACATCCGAGGACCACCCCCTAAACGTAACCGACGTCGTCATCCTCTTTGAGGACTAATACTAGCCTATTAGCATACATCATTACATTCATAGGTCAAACTGCGGAAACATTTAAAAATTTTCATTACATCTACAAAGAGTTTTACATAGACCTCTGCACACACATATTAATTATATCGAGTATACATAGACCCTTCGTATAAAAAGATTACATAGTCTACTACTTTTATTACACATAAGTATACATAAGTTATAACATAGTCTCAAATGGCCGTCTCATCTCATAACAATCTAACAATATTATAACTATTTGGTCCTAGCCCATACATCAATTTGAAAAAGAAAGATATAGACTATACAATTATTACTCCAATGAAAAAGGAAAGATTATTAAAGTCTTACAATTAAAAAAACTTCAAATAATCTTGATATTGACATTGCCTTCGGGAACTGAGGACCTACCCACTTTGATGATTGAGAATTGCAAAGTCGTCTCAAAAGCCGTTCAATGACCGGAACCTAAAATTTTGGGGAAAAGGGAGAAAATGGGGTTAGCACACCAGTTGGACTAAGTATGAGACCATACACACATATAATATCATATCATGCTAAAAATGACATTTCATGAAAACATGCTATTTTACATTTAGAAAGCCTTATGCATATTCAAGAAGACCATACCAATCAATATGACATATTCATTAAGTCAAAAGCATGTATATCACAAGGCCAACAATCCTAAAGCTAGCCAAGCCAACATACATACCAAATAATTGAACACTTGGTCAAGAAAACTCTATCATCAAGTTATAATAGCAACAAACATAGATAAGAGTTCATGACAACATAACCAAAGCAAGACAATTACCCATGAACACTCATTTAGTCAACAAGTGCAATGACCAAGCAAAGCCCCATAACCTTACTCAATCAAGCAACCCAACATGAACCATGACTAATTTCCAACTTCACATATCATAATATTTAAGAGTACATATCATCATCCTTTTGCAATGTAGATCAACACATGTTCAAAAGTGAAACCAATCATCATGTAGTATTATCAATGAGCAAGATCATCATACACATATCATGTACAATTATAAACATATCCATATATAATAACATCCTCCCAAGACTTCCCTCAAGGTTAACTAGTACAATGCTTAGGTATAGTCACATACCCCTACCTAGACTAAGCTAAACCCCTTAGGTCATCCTTGTTAGAGTTCATTCCTTCAGTTTAGTTTACCTTTTGGGAATATCTTGCCTTAACTGAGATAGACCTCATGAGTTAATGTGGAATTCGATGTCATGGAACCATACATAGAAGAAAGGCGGACTACTTGCCAAGGTAGTACCAGAACATGAACATAGCAACTACGTGGATCCACTAGCTAGTATTCCTATGAAGTAACATAGTTCAAGAACTAGAAGATATAATTGGGACCCTCTTTTTGCTACATGCATCATAGTATTCAAACTCACGAGTACATTAGTGATCCTACCTTCCTTATGTGGGAAGGGACACTCCCCACTCTAGTACACTCAGTGCTAAGCTAGTGTCCAATTTTAAAATGTCTTTAGGCCTTTAATAACAATAATGACATATTTTACGTCATAGGGTTTTTCCCTTGTATAATCATAATCGTCATAGCTCAATACAAATTGCATGAGTATAGTCCTTTCATTACAATACATACAACTAAGGTTAGCACATTTACATCATTATTCAGTATAAGGCACATTGGTAATTATAAACATCCTTAAAACATTTACATCTTAACCAAAACCTCATAAAACCATAGTCAAGACATTACAATTCATCATCATACCAACTTTATCAATTCTAATACAAGATATACTTAAATGAAACATCATCACTTAATCTCAAGTAATCACAATTGAAGTAAAGAATAGGGATCACAAGACTTAACAAGTCTCTTTCATAATCCATCTTCAAGGTCTTACAACCAACCCTTAAATCACCCCAATATGCGTGTAATATCATCAACCAACAATAACAAACATGATAACAATGCCAATTGAATTACTACATCATAATTCATCACTAGTTCATCGTTTAATCTAAGAGATTTAGGTAAAATTCATAATCTATATAAATTACTCAATAACTAGATTAATTGGACTACAATTAATCGTAATCTAATCATCATTGATACAATAACATTATCTAGTAGTAAATCAACCAATAACCAAGTCATTTGAACCAACATTACACTATTCATATTAAGATCACAACATAGGATTAAGGGGAATAGGTCATTTTCTACAAACTAGAGCAATCCATCAAGAAATAATATAATTGAATTATAATACATTTCAATCTATCATAAACAAAAGTAATTCACAAGATCAATTTTTTCATTGCAAAAGACCCACTTGAATTTCATACTTTTGAAACCAATTTGATAGAACCCTTTGGGGAAAGAAGTCCCAAAGGTGAAAGGAATCCCATACCTTAATGGTTCGATGAATATTGATGGAGAAATATTGGTGATTACATCTCTAGAACCCACCTTGACCTTGTGTTCTATGTATTTCTTAATCTTGAGATAGAAAGAAGAGAGAAGGAAGAAAGTTTGGGTTTGGGAAATTATCAGATCTTAGGTTAGTCTAATTATCTTAGAGGATTTATATAGGCTGTTAATTAACTTAATTATACCTAACCAAAGCACTAATTAAACTAATAACTAAGAAAACTAATTATATGAATTAATTAAAAAACGTGCAGCAAAACCATCCCTCACATACGAGACCACGATCGACATATCGTGTGTCCATCAATGGGCACTGCTCCCTCCGTGTTGCACACCCTTTGCTAATTTAAGAGAGTTGTCAAAAAATGCCGCTGGACAAATATTCTAAGTGTACATCGACAAAAGAAGTAGACTCCACATCTATTGGAGCACAGGTCGTTTATGGCATCCGTTGGTGAAAAGGTCTATTGACATGTTTTAGTCACGTGTGCAAGGGTCCTCCTCAAGGGACTATAGTTTTTCCTTGGGGAGTTGTGCCCAGATATTTCAACTACAAAATAACTATGATACGTGTTATAAACCCTTCCACAAATTTTCATCAATTTCGGACTCCTAAAAGATAGTCAAATAGGCTAAGGAACTCTAGTACCTCATTGAACTAGTTTCCGGACGTCATGGACGTTCCTTGACGTTCTGGATTCTAGACATCCTAAATTACTTATATACACTAAAATAGACCATAAAACAGTGTGTAAACCTTTTGACACTTAATTTAGGCTCTAGAACACGTCTTAGGTTTTTGAAGTGTTACATTATCCCCCCCCATCCCCCAGGAACACTCTTCCCCGAATGACACTAAATTCTTTTGTAAGGAAGGAACACAGTCAGGGTTAGCATCCCAACAATTCAATATTACATAACAACATGAGTACCACATCAATCATATCATTTTCACAAAGAAATTCAAACTTCAATTATCACAAAATAAGTTCCAAGCGCATTATCAGGAATTTTCATTCTCTCAACAACATGAGCTCAGCATACCATATATGAGTCAGTTATTCCAAAACTCGACTTAACGACATGCTCAATATCATTTCATAAAGACACATCATATCCAAATGCACAACATGAATCAAAATAAGAAGAATCGCAAATTTTCAAGTCAATGTGCATATTTCACTATAACTTCACTACAAAAACACCAAAAATGCACATTGTTGAAAATCTTCTCTAAAAATCATGGTGTCACATCCGGGTTTACCTCCTGGACCTAACCAACGTCGTTGTCCTTTTTGAGGACTTGGACTAGCCTCTTAGTCTTACATAATTACATTCATAGGTCAAAAATACGGAGAAATCGAAACTTTTAATACTTATACATTGAGGTTTACATATACCTCTACATACATATAATATATAATCATATGGAGTATACATAGACACTTTGTATAGGAAGATTACATAGTCTTCTACTTTCATTGCACATACATATATATAGAAGATAGAACATTGTCTCAAAGATTGTCTCATCTTATAACCATCTAAAATGATCATAACAAATTTGGGCATAGTCGTACATCTATGTTAAGGAGACACATATAGACTTATACAAATCGTACTCAAATGGAAATAGAATGAACATAAGAGTCTTTAAAGTAAAACAACTCTATGAGCTAGACATCAACATCGCCCTCGAAAAGTGAGGACCTATCCACTTGGATGGTAGAGAATATCCAAGTCGTCTCTAATGAGCCTTCAATGACCAGAACCTAAAATGTTTGGAAGAAAGGAGAAAATGGGGTTAGTACGCCACTTGTACTAAGTATGACACCATATGGAAATATAAGATCATAACATGCTAAAAAGGACATTTAGTTAAATTATTACATTTTATCCTATTAAAGTCTTATGCATAGTCAAACAAACCATACCAAGCAACAACACATATTCATTAAGGTAAAGTAAGTAATATGCATATCAAAATACTTGAACGTAGTATCTACTACAATCCTATCATAAAGGAATAACATCACAAGCATGAATAAGAGTTTATTATAGCATAATAATCAAGACAAATACTCATTAATCCTTATCATATCGACAAGTGCAATAACAAAAAAAAAGCCCCATAACAATACTTAATCAAGTAACCCAACAACAATACATAACTGATGTCCAACTTCACATAGTATATCCTTGTAGAACACATAATATCATACCTTAACAATATAGACCAAATACATGTCCATAAGAATAACCATCACCATATGATATTATTTACATGTAAATTCAACATATTATCATCATTCACATATATAGCATATACATATATATAATATCAATTTCCTAAATCTTTCATCAAGGCAAGCTAGTTCAAGGCATAGGTAGAGTCCCATACCCCTACCTAGGCAAAGTTAAACCTCTGAAGTCACCCTAGTTAGTTTATACATTATTACTTCATTTTAGTTTAGGAAACACTTGCCTTAACCAAAATAGACAACAAGAGCTAAGTGTGGAATCCGGTGTGATTTAACCCTAAAACGAAAGATGGTGGAGTACTTGCCAAAGTAGTACCTCAAACATAAAAATAACAACTACGTGGATCCACTTATTAATATTACTATGGAGGAAACATAGGTGAAGAACTATGAGATATAATTGGGACCCTCTTTATGCTATATCCATTATACTCTCCAATCTCAAGAGTATATCGGTGATCTTACCTTCCATATGTGGAAGGGACACTCCTCAATCTAGTTCACTCGGTGCTGAGCTAGTTTTCTTTATTGAAATGTCTGTAGTGTCTTTAATTATCAATCATAACATACTTTAGGTCATAGGGCCTAGTCCTTGTATAATCATCATCATCATGGCTCAATAATAATTACATGAGTATAGTCCTTTATTTACAATTCATATAAGTGAGGTTAACACATTCACATATTCAATCATAATAAGACATATTGGTAGTCATCACCATCCTTATAATATTTACATCTTAATAAACTCACAACCATAGTAAACACATTTAAATTCATCAGCATACCACCCATATCAATCCTACTATAAAGAATATTCCAGCATAAAATCATGGCTTAATCACAATTAACCACAAATTGAAGTAAAGTATAGGTATCATAAGATTTACCAAGTCTCCTTCATAACTCTTCATCAAGGTCCTACCATAAACCATTAGTTCATCTCAATTAGGTGATAAATTCATGATATTTAAACAACGAACATAATCACAAGAGTAAAAGAATAACTACATCACAATTCAATACTATATCAAAGCATAAGATTAGACTAATTTATCATAACCTAGATCACTTCTCAAGAACTAGCATGAAAGACTACAAATCACCCTATTTTGTTCATTATAAGTGTAACAACATCATCTAATAGTAATTCGACCAATAAACAACTCAATTGAACCAAACACATCCTAATTCATATCAAAATCAAACCTAGATTTAAGGGTTTAGGGACATATTTTACAAACTAGACCAAAACTTCAAGAATTATCCTAATTAAGTTAAAATATATATTTATCTATTCAATTTATCCACAAGGAATCATAAAACATTCAATTCATAACATTAATTTCAAGATTGGATGAACCCCTCTTGAAACATAACTTTTGAAAATACTTTGAATGAGTCCTTTGAGGAAAGAAATATAAATGGTGAATAGATCACATACCATAACGTTTGATGAATATTTGATGGTGAAATCTCCATTTAACAGCTCTCAAAACCCTTCCTTAGCTTGTTCTTCAATGATGTCTTCCAATAAAGAGAGAAAGAAGATAGATGGAAGAAAGTTTATTATGTGAGTTGTGTTTAGTCTAATGGGGTTGGGACCTTTAAATGGGGGTTTAATTAACTTAATAAGACTCACTTAAAACTCTAACTAACCACCTAACCCCTTAACTAATTAAATGAAACTAACTTAAAACGTGCAGGAATTAGGCAGTGTTACCAACGACACCACAATCGACGGTGGGTCAGTCAACAGACCAACCCTCCTCCATCTTGCACATTCGTAGTTTTTTCTAAGTGTTGGTCGACGGTTGGAATCAACGCCTTATCGATCCATACACGAGTTGTCCTTTGCATCTTGTCGTTGGATACTGCCCAAGCATTGTTGCCTCCTTAGTTCTAGGGTCCTCCTCAAGGGCTCTTTGTCGGTCTTTGGGGATTCGTACACAGACTTTTTGACCATGAATCAACTTAAACATATGGTATACAACTTTACACTTAATTTTCATGAATTTTTTGACTCCTCAAAGCTATTCAAAATAGGCTTTTTGCACGTTTTGGTATCTAACCATCTTAAATGACCTATATTCATTATAATGGATATAAAAATAGTTTCTAGACCTAATGACACTTATTTTAGGCTTTAAGACACGTCATAGATTTTTGAAGTGTTACATTACCCCCCCCCCCTAGGAACATTCGTCCCCGAATGACACTAAAATTCTTTTAATGGAAGGAATAGATTCAAGACTAGCAGCCCAACAAATCAACAATACATAACTACATGAATTATACCATTTCAACAAAGAAAATTTTAAAAAATCAATTACCACACAATATGCTCAAACATCAGATTATGAGGAATTCCGTTCTCACAATAACAACATGAGTTCAACATACTTTACATTAGTCAACTAGAACAAGTTCAACTTATCAACATGTGACATTACTTTTCATAAAAACTCACCATGTCAAAAATGCAAAACATAACTCAAACGAACCAAACGGAAAAAATTCAAGTTTAATTCACCAATTCACTGTAAACTCACTGTAAAGGGAAGCAAAAATACACATTTTGAAGACTTCACCAAAAATCAAGAAACTTCAATATCTAGTCGTTATTTTCATTACTAATAAAAATAATTAACCTTAGTTAACAAATAGATAAGGGTAACGGGACTTCATGTCGGCCTCGGCCTCCCATGTTGCACCCTCAACTAGGTGATTTTTCCATAACACTTTTACGGAAACCACCTCTTTATTCCTCAACCCCTTTACTTGCTTATCAAGTATTGAGTTGAAAACTCCTCATAAGAGAGGTTATCCTTGACACCAAGGCCCTCAATAGGAAGAATTGACTCCGGATCACCGATACAGTTCTTCAACATAGAAACATGGAAAATCGGATTAACCGAAGCCAATTCACCAGGGAGTTTTAATTCATAGGCAACCTTATCAACCCTTTGAAAGATTTCATAGGGACCCACATAAAGAGGACTTAACTTCCCTTTCTTCCCGAATCTAACTACCCACTTCATAGGTGAAATTTTTAAGTACACCTTATCACCTTCTTCAAACCCTAGATCTCTCCTCCTATGATCGGCATAAGACTCTTTCAGGCTATAGGCCGTTTGCAAGATATTTCTTATAATATGAACTTTCTCCAAGGTCTTATAAATAAAATTGGGACCAAAAATCAAAGATTCCCCAACTTCAAACCACCCAACAGGAGACCTACACCTCCTACTATACAAGGCTTCATAGGCAGCCATGGAAATGGATGAATGGAAACTATTATGGTAAGCAAACTCAAACAAAGTTAACTGTTGATCCCAACTTCCCTTGAAGTCAATGACACTCTAAGCATATCTCAAGGGTTTGAATAGTACGTTCCACTCGACCATCCATTTGGGGATGTAAAGCGGTACTCAAATTCACCTTAGTACCCAACCCTTCCTCAAATGACCTCCAAAACCTAGATGTGAATTATGCACCCCTATCTGATATAATGGATAACAAAATATCATGGTGACAAACAATCTCATCTATGAAGATCTTTGCATGGGAATAAAATGCGCGAACTTGGTCAACCTATCCACCACCACCCATATGGAGTCATATTGTTTTTAAGTCTTAGGAAAACCTACCACAAAATCCATATTGAATCCTTTCCACTTCCAAGTAGGAATTTGGATTTCTATGTAGTAAGCCATCCGGCATTAGATGTTCAACTTTCACTTGTTTGCAATTTGGATATTTAGCAACAAACTCCGCCATGCTCCTTTTAAAGCCTTCCCACATATACACTACCCTAAGGTCATGATACATATTTGTTGACCCCGGATGAATAGAATAACGGGACCCATGAGCTTTCTCAAGAATCCGGTTCCTCAAATCATCAACATTAGGAACACATTACCGCCCTTGATACCTAAAAACACCATCCCAACCTAAGGAGAATGACTCATTAAAACTTACCAAGGACCGATTCTTTCAACTTCATCTATGGTTGATCAAGGTGTTGTTTGGACTTCACCTCAATAACCATGGATGATTCCGAGTTATGATAGACCATCACACGACCATTTGGAGAAGCTTCCAATCTAACACCCAAACTAGCAAACCTATGAACAGCTTTCACTAGGTCTTTCATGGCTTCCTATACATGAGACACACTTCCCATGGTCGTAGGACTTAGAGAATCCCCCACCACATTGGCCTTGTTGTGGTGATAGAGAACACTCATGTCATAATCTTTCAACAATTCTAACCACCTTCTTTGTTGGATATTGAACTTCTTTTGAGTAAACACATATTAGAGACTCTTATGGTCGGTAAGCACATCAATATGAACAACACAAAAGTAATGCCTCCATATTTTCAAGGCAAACACTACGTCCGCTAACTCAAGGTCATGACTATGATAGTTATTCTCTTGCACCTTAAGTTGTCTAGAAGCATAGGCAATCATTTTGCCATGTTGCATAAGAAAACACCCCGAACCCACTCGGGATGAATCACAATACACAATGAAGCCCTTTGTACCCTTCGGTAAAGTCACCACCAGAGCGGAAGTAAGCCTATCTTTCAAGATTTTGAAGCTCTGTTTACATGACTCCAACCACTCAAACTTCTTGCTCTTTTGGGTCAACGTAGTCAAGGGAGATGAAATGGATGCAAAACAATCCACAAACCTCCCATAGTAACCCACTAGACCTAAGAAACTCCTAATGTCGATTTGAGTCAATGGTCTGGGACAACTTTTCACCACCTCCATTTTCCTTGGATCAACCTCAACTCCCTTACTAGAAATGATATGGCCAAGAAATGCCACCGACCTTAACCAAAGTTCACATTGGCTATACTTGGCAAACAATAAATGTTCTTTAAGGGTTTGCAATACAACCCTCTAATGACCAATGTGATCACCCTCATTTTTTGAATATACAATGATGTCGTCAATGAAAACAATGACAAATAAACTTAGGTAGCTTCGAAACACCCTATTCATTAGGTCTATAAACGCCGCCGCAGCATTAGTGAAACCAAAGGACATTACTAAGAACTCATAGTTTCCATATCTTGTCCAAAATGCAATTTTTTGAACATCCACACCTCTCACCCTAAGTTTGTGATACCCCGATCTCAAGTTAATTTTAGAAACAAAGTTTTCCCCATGGAGTTCATCAAACAAGTCGTCAATACGAGTGAGAAGATATTTTTCTTAATAGTGACCTTGTTGAGTTGGCCATAATTAATACACATTCTCATGGACCCTCCTTCTTCTTTACAAATAAAACCTGAGCACTCCATGGATAAATACTAGGACTTATAAAGCCCTTGTCTAGTAAATTTTTAAGTTGAGCCTTCAATTCCTTCAATTCGGTTGGAGCCATCCGATAAGGAGGAATTGAAATGGGATTTGTTTTCGCTAGCAAATCGATACCAAAATAAATTTCCTGTTCGGGAGGAATACCGAGAATGCCATTAGGAAAGACCTCTAGAAAATCACCTATGGGGACCGACACAATGAGAGGAATTTCGGAGTCTAAATCTTGGACTCTTACTATGTGATATAGACATCTCTTTGAGATCATTTTACATAATTTTACACAAGAAATGATAACCTCTAGGAATAGAGTTTCCCACCTTCCACTCAACAATGAGTTCATTTGGGAAGTAAAACCTCACCACCGTCATTCTACAATAAATAGTGGCAATCCAAGCATGTAACCAATCCATACCCAAAATTATATCAAAATCAATCATATACAGGTCTACTGGATAATCATTGAGAAATGTATTAGGCAACATGATAGGACAATTTCTATATATTCTCTTTGCAACAACTGACTCACCTACTCGAGCATACACTAAAATGGTTTCATCCAAGATAATGAAAAAAGTTTCAAACATTCTAGCTACAAGTGGTGTAATAAAAGAAAAAGTAGCACCAGCATCAATTAAGGCATATACATCTATACAATTGACTTTGAACAGACCGATAACCACATCGGGAGAGGTCTCTCGCTCACCCCTAGTGCGGAGAGCATAGAAGCGGTTCTTCTTAGAAGCATCACTAAAAACACTTTCTTGAGTTTGGGAACCACCCCTATCTTGCCCCTTATCATTAGGGAAATACTAAACATTGTGTCCACTTTTTCCACAATGAAACAATT
This sequence comes from Solanum pennellii, assembly GCF_001406875.1. Lineage (NCBI taxonomy): Eukaryota > Viridiplantae > Streptophyta > Magnoliopsida > Solanales > Solanaceae > Solanum > Solanum pennellii. Next base: position 57,328,005 of record NC_028641.1, read on the forward strand.
ATCGTCCCCTTAAGGCAATCACCATAATGTTTCTTGCAACTCCTTGCACAAGTTGGCTTCCTAGTTGGTGAACTAGTGCTCCCTCCCTTTTGAGACTTTAATGTTAGACACCTTATCATCCCTAGCCTTAGGTAACTTTGATTGAACTTGTCTATAAATCCTCTTATTGAACTTAGGCTTGTCTTGGATCTCAAGCCTACCCTTAGAAGAACCACCATCAAAAGATCTTTCCCTTTTTGCATCTCTACTCTTCCTCCTAGACCTTACCTCTTCCACTTGCCTAGCATGCACCATAAGAAAGGAAATGAATATGTTGTCATGTAGCATACCTAATGACACTCCTCTTCAAGTCTTCTGACACCCCCGTCAAAAAATGACTCACTTTATCCCTAGGATCGGAAACCAAAGAAGGAGCATACATGAACAATTTAGTAAACTTCAGGAGTATTCAACCACACTCATACCTCCTTCACGAAGGTTAATGGACTACACCTCTTTTGACCTCCCTCATCTCCCTAGCAATGAACCGATCAAGAAATGCCTCTTGAAGATCTCCCATGTCACCTATCCACTTCTAAGAGGCTTATTGTCCCTCCATTAAACATACCAATTTTGAGCCACATCTTTGAATTGATATATGGCTAACTCAATCTTTTCACTATTAGCAACCCCATAGCAATGATTATCTTGTAGACTTCATCAATGAACTCTTGGGGCTCTTCTTCAACCTTAGACCCATAGAAAGTGGGAGGATTAATCCTCGTGAAATCCCTTAGATGCGATGCCATGGTAGTGACTTGTTGATTAGCTCGGGGTACACCCTCCCGATTAGTTTAGGCCGTCATAGCTTGGACTTTAGTAGTGGCAGCTTGGGCTCGACTAGTATTGACTTAGGCAATTTGGGCAAGGCCAAATCTTATGTTTTGATCCGTCAAAGGTGGAGGATTGACCGGAGCTTAGTCATCAATAGCATCTTCTACAAGAGGAGGAACTTGATCACCACGAGTAGGAGCTCCCACATTGGAAATCTCTTCCTTAAGTCTTCGAGCCGCATTCTTTCGAGTATTAATTACCTATAAAAAAAATACATGGTTTAGGTAAAAGCATATAATAAGTACACTCCAGAGGCACGATATTGGATTTCCAAGAAAGAGAGAGATTCCAAAGCATCACATAGATTTTTATTCATATGTGTGGCACACTTCACAATTATGAGTACGAATCTACATAGACGTGGTTGAGAGAGACATCAACATCAAATATATTCAACGTCATGCTCTGATACCAAGTTTGTCACATCCGCGTTTACACCCTAGACGTAAGCGGTGGTGGCGTACTCTTTGAGGACTAAAACTAGCCTCTTAGTGTTATATCAATACATTCATAGGTCAAAAATACGAAGAAATTAAAACTTTTACTAATTCTACATTGAGGTTTTCATAGACTTCTGCATACACATAATATATAATCATATCGAGTATACATAGACCCTTAGTATATGAAGTTTACATAGTCTTCTACTTTTATTGCACATACATATATATAGAAGATAGAAAATTTGGGTATAGCCCTACATCAATGTAAAGGATCCACATATAGGCTTATAAAAATCGTACTCAAATGGAAATAGAATGAACGTAAGAGTCTTTAAAGTAAAGCAACTCTATGAGCTACATATCTGCATCACCCTTGTAAAGTGAGGACCTACCCACTTGGATGGTAGAGAATATCCAAGTCTTCATAGAGTCTTCTTGAATGAGCCTTAAACGACCGGAATCTAAAATGTGTGGGAAAAGGGAGAAAATGGGGTTAGAACACCACTTGTACTATGTATGAGACCATATGCACATATAATATCAAAACATGATAAAAAGGACATTTAGTTAAATCATGCCATTTTATACTTTGAAAGTCTTATGCATATTCAAATAAACCATACAAACAAACAAGACATATTCATTAAGGCAAAGTTAGTAATATGCATATCAACATACTTGAACCTATTACCTACTACAATCCTATCATCAAGGAATAATTTCACAAGCATTAATAAGAGTTTATCATAGCATAATAAGCAAGACAAATACACATGAATCCTTATCAAGTAAAAAAGTGCAATGATTAAAAAAAGCCCCATAACCTTACTTAATCATATAACCCAACAAGAATCCATAAAAAATGGCCAACTTCACATAATATAACCTTTTAAAACACATAATATCATACCTTAACAATATAGACAAAATACAAGTTCATAAGAATAACCATTACCATATGATATAAATTACATGAAAAGTCAATGTATTATCATCATTAGCATATACATATATAATATCAACTTCCTAAAGCTTCCATCCAGGCAAACTAGTGCAAGGCATAGGTAGAGTCCCATACCCCTACCTAGGCTAAGTCAAACCTCTCAAGTCACCCTAGTTAGTTTATACTTTATTACTTCAATTTAGTTTAGGGAACCCTTGCCTTAACCGACATAGACCACAAGAGCTAAGTATGTAATCTGGTGTCATGTAACCCTACACCAAAAGAAGGCGGACTACTTGCAAAGTATTACCTAAAACATGAACATATAAACTACGTGGATCAAATAGATAGTATTCCTATGGGGGCAACATAGTTCAAGAACTACGAGATATAAATGGGACCCTATTTATGCTACATGAATTACAGTATCCAATCTCAAGAGTACACTAGTGATCCTACCTTTACTATGGGGAATGGACACTACTCAACCTAGTTCAATCGGTGCTAAGCTAGGTCCCTTAATTGAAATGTCTTTAGTGTCTTTAATTATCAATCATAGCTTACTTTAGGTATTAGGGTCTAGACCTTGTATAATCATCATCATCATAGCTCAGTAAGAATTGCATGAGTATAGTCATTTCATTACAAGCCATATAAGTAAGGTTAACACATTCACATATTCATTCATAATAAGGCACATTGGTAGTCATCACCATCCTTATAACATTTACATCTTAATCAAACTCACAACCATAGTCAATACATTTCAATTCATCACCGTACCACCCATATCAATTGTAATATAAAGCATATTCAAACACAACAGCATTGCTTAATCACAATTAAACACAAATTGAAGTAAAGAATAGGGATCATAAGACTTACCAAGTCTCCTTCATAACTCTTCATAAAGGTCCTACCATAAACCCTTTGTTCAACTCAATAAGTTCATAAAGTCATCATAATTCAACAACCAACATGATCACAAGGCAAAAAGAATAACTACATCACAATTCAATACTATGTCAAAGCTTAAGATTAGGTCAATTTATCATAACCTAGATCACTTCTCAAGAACTAGAATGAAATACTACAAATAACCCTAATTTGTTCATGATAAGTGCAACAACATCATCTAATAGTAATTCAACAAATAACCAAGTCAATTGAACCAAACACAACCTAATTCATATCAAGATCAAACCTAGGGTTAAGGGTTTAGGGACATCTTCTACAAACTAGACCAAAACATCATGAATGATCAAAATCAATTTAAAATACATATAATATATTCACAAGTAATCATAAACAATTCAATTCATAACATTAATTTTGAGATTGGATGAAACCCACTTGAAACTCAACTTTTGAAAATATTTTGAAGGAGGTCTTTGAGGAAAGAAATGTCAAAGGAGAATTTGATACCATACCTTAAACTTTGATGATGTTTTGATGGTGATATCGCCCCTTAACATACCTCAAAACCCTTCCCTAGCTTGTTCTTCAGTTGTGCCTTCCAATATAGAGAGAAAGAAGAGAGAAGGAATCGAGTTTATTTTTGAGTTGTGTTTAGTCTAATGGGGTTGAGTTCTTTATATGAGGGGTTAATCAACTTAATTAGAATCCCTTGAACCCCTAACTAACATCATAACCCCTTAAATAATTAAATAAAACTAAGATAAAAACGTTCAAGAATTAGGCAGTTTCATAGATGACACCACGATCGATAGATCTTATCTCAGTCGACCGACCATCCCTCATCCGTCCTGTACATTCGTAGTTTGGTCAGAGACTTGTGGAGGCGAGGACTCCAAAATTTTGGCTAAGTGTTTGTCAACGGTTGGCATCGACGCACCATCGATCTATACACGAGTCGTCCTTTGCATCTCATGGTTGTACACCACCCAGGCAATGTTGCTTGCTACGTGCTAGGGTCCTCCTCAAGGGCCTTTGTTTGGTCCTTGGGGATTTGTACCCGGACTTTTTGACCATGAATAAACTTAAACACATGTTAGGGACCTTTACACCAAATTTCATGAAATTCCAACTCTTAAAAGCTAGTCTGAATAGGCTAAGTCACACTAGTACCTCCTTCAACAAAATTTCCGGATGTCATGGAAGTTCTTGGACGTTTTGGTTTCTCACCATCTTAATTGACCTACATCCATTAAAATTTACTTAAAAACACTGTCTAATCCTCATGAGACTTATGTTAGGCTTTAAGACACGTCTTGGATTTTTGAAATGCTACATTATCCCCCAGTTAGGAACATTCATCCGGGAATGACACTAAAATTCTTTTGAACGATGCATTACACTCAAGACTAGCATCCGACCAATCAACAATACATACAAACATGAATCATTCAATTTTAACAAGGCAAATTTCAAAGCTTCAATTACCACACTATAGTCTCAAACATTACATTATGAGGAATTCCCTTGTCAAAACAACAACATGAGTGCAACTTACTTTACATGATCCAATTAGAACAAGTTCAACTTATCAACATCTTACATAAATTCTCATAAAGAATGACCATGTCAAAAATGCAAAACATAACTCAAACAAACCAAAAGGCAAAATTTAAAGTTTAATGCACCAATGCACTGTAAAACTCTCTGTAAGGGCTAGCAAAAATGCACCTTTTGCAATACTTCACCAAAAATGAAGAAACATCAATTTATAGTAAATATTTTCGTTACTAATAAATGTAACTAACCTTAGTTATTAAATAGATGAGAGTAATGGGACTTTATGTCGGTCTCGGCCTCACATGTTGCTCCCTCAACTAGGTGATTTTTCCAAAACACTTTTATAGAAACCACCTATTTATTCCCCAACTTATTTACTTGCCTATAAAGAATTTGAACCGAAACCTCCTCATAAGAGTTGTTATCCTTGTCACTAAGACCCTGAATAGGAATAATGGACTCGGGATCACCAATGCATTTCATCAACATAGAAACATGGAAAACCGGATGAACCGAAAACAATTCACTATGGAGTTTTAATTCTTAGGAAACCTTACCAACCCTTAGAAAGAATTTATAAGACCCACATAATGAGGACTTAACTTCCCCTTCTTGAGAACTCTAATTACCCCCTTCATAGGTGAATTTTTTTAGTACACTTTATCACCTACTTCAAACTCTAGATCCCACCACCTATGATCGACATAATACTTTTGGGAATGCGGTGTCATGGAACCCTACAACTAAGGAAAAAAGACAACATCCAATATAGTACCAAAACATGCACCTAGAAAATGTGTGGATCCACTAGCTAGTATTCTTATGGGGGAAATATAGTTCAAGAATTGAGAAATATAATTGGGACCCTCTTAACGATTGATGCATTATAGTATGCAATCTCAAGAGTAAATTAGTGATCCTACCTTCCCCATGTGGGAAGGGACACTCCTCAATCTAATTCACACAGTGCTAAGCTAGTGTCCCATTTTGAAATTTCTTTCGGCCTTTATTAACAATCATAGATTAGTTTAGGTCACAAGGTCAATACCTTGTATAATTATCATAATCATAGATCACAAATAATTTCATGAGTATAGTCCTTTCATTACAATTCATACAAGTGTGGTTATCACATTTACATCATCATTCTTTATAAGCCACATTGGTAATTATCATCATCTATATAAAATTTACATCTTAGCCAACACCTCACAAAATCATAGTTAAGAAATTCTATCAAAACCTAATACAGGATACACTTTAGTGCAACATTATCACTTATTACTCAAGTAACCACAGTTGAAGTAAAGAATAGAGATCACAAGTCTTACAATTCTCATTCATAATCAATCTTCAAGGTCTTACAACCAACCCATAACTAACCCCATTAAGGGTGTTATATAATAAGAAAAAAATAACCAACATGATAACAAGGCCAATTGAATTAGTACATCACAATTCATCACTAGTTCATTACATAAGATAAGACACTTAGCTGAAAATCATAATCTAGATGAATTACTCAAGAACTAGCATAATTGGACTACAATTCATCTTAATCTATTCATATCTAATACAATAACATGATCTAGTAGTAAATCAACCAATAACCAACTCAACTGAACTAATATGACACAAAACATATTATGATCACAACCTAGGGTTAAGGGGAATAGGTCATCTTCTACGAACTAGAAAATTCCATTAAGAAATAACATAATTGACATATAATGCATGTGAATATATCCATAATATCCAAATGAAATCATAAACATAGTAATTCACAAGATCAATTTCAATATTTTTAAAGACTNTTAGTTATTAAATAGATGAGAGTAATGGGACTTTATGTCGGTCTCGGCCTCACATGTTGCTCCCTCAACTAGGTGATTTTTCCAAAACACTTTTATAGAAACCACCTATTTATTCCCCAACTTATTTACTTGCCTATAAAGAATTTGAACCGAAACCTCCTCATAAGAGTTGTTATCCTTGTCACTAAGACCCTGAATAGGAATAATGGACTCGGGATCACCAATGCATTTCATCAACATAGAAACATGGAAAACCGGATGAACCGAAAACAATTCACTATGGAGTTTTAATTCTTAGGAAACCTTACCAACCCTTAGAAAGAATTTATAAGACCCACATAATGAGGACTTAACTTCCCCTTCTTGAGAACTCTAATTACCCCCTTCATAGGTGAATTTTTTTAGTACACTTTATCACCTACTTCAAACTCTAGATCCCACCACCTATGATCGACATAATACTTTTGGGAATGCGGTGTCATGGAACCCTACAACTAAGGAAAAAAGACAACATCCAATATAGTACCAAAACATGCACCTAGAAAATGTGTGGATCCACTAGCTAGTATTCTTATGGGGGAAATATAGTTCAAGAATTGAGAAATATAATTGGGACCCTCTTAACGATTGATGCATTATAGTATGCAATCTCAAGAGTAAATTAGTGATCCTACCTTCCCCATGTGGGAAGGGACACTCCTCAATCTAATTCACACAGTGCTAAGCTAGTGTCCCATTTTGAAATTTCTTTCGGCCTTTATTAACAATCATAGATTAGTTTAGGTCACAAGGTCAATACCTTGTATAATTATCATAATCATAGATCACAAATAATTTCATGAGTATAGTCCTTTCATTACAATTCATACAAGTGAGGTTATCACATTTACATCATCATTCTTTATAAGCCACATTGGTAATTATCATCATCTATATAAAATTTACATCTTAGCCAACACCTCACAAAATCATAGTTAAGAAATTCTATCAAAACCTAATACAGGATACACTTTAGTGCAACATTATCACTTATTACTCAAGTAACCACAGTTGAAGTAAAGAATAGAGATCACAAGTCTTACAATTCTCATTCATAATCAATCTTCAAGGTCTTACAACCAACCCATAACTAACCCCATTAAGGGTGTTATATAATAAGAAAAAAATAACCAACATGATAACAAGGCCAATTGAATTAGTACATCACAATTCATCACTAGTTCATTACATAAGATAAGACACTTAGCTGAAAATCATAATCTAGATGAATTACTCAAGAACTAGCATAATTGGACTACAATTCATCTTAATCTATTCATATCTAATACAATAACATGATCTAGTAGTAAATCAACCAATAACCAACTCAACTGAACTAATATGACACAAAACATATTATGATCACAACCTAGGGTTAAGGGGAATAGGTCATCTTCTACGAACTAGAAAATTCCATTAAGAAATAACATAATTGACATATAATGCATGTGAATATATCCATAATATCCAAATGAAATCATAAACATAGTAATTCACAAGATCAATTTCAATATTTTTAAAGACTAACTTGAATTTCATACTTTTGAAACCAATTTGATGGAACCTTTTGGGGAAAAAAGTCCCAAAGATGAAATTAATCCCATACCTTTACTTTTGGATGAAGATTGAAGAAAAAATATTGGTGATTACAGCCCTAGAACCCACCTTGACCTTGTCTTCTATGGAGTTCTATAACTTGAGAGAGAAAGAAGAGAGAAGGAAGAGAGTTTGGATTTAGGAAATTTTGAGAGTTTAGGTTAGTCTAATTAGCTTAAGATCTTTATATAGGTTGTTAATTAACTTAATTAACCCTCCCCTAAACCCTAATTAAACTCTTAGCTAATCCAAATAATTAAATGAATTTATTAAAAATGTGAAGCAAAAGTAGCCCCTCAAAGACGAGACCACGATCGACGGATCGTTTGTCCATCGACGGGCACTGCTCCCTCCGTGCTGAACATTCGTCGCTATTTTCAGAGAGTTGTCAAAAAAGTGCCTTGTCCAATTATACTAAGTGTCCATCGATGGAGGCAATCACGCCCCGTCTACTGGAGAAGAGTCCGTTTGTGGCATTCGTTGGTGACTGTCTATTAACAACTTTTAGTAACTTTTGCAAGGGTCCTCCTCAAAGGCCCTTAGATTGTCCTTGGGGAGTTTTGCCTGGAATTTACAAATACGAACTAACTCTAATACGTGTTAGACACCCTTCAACATATTTTTACCATTTTCTAATTCCTAAAAGCTAGTAAAATAGGCGAAGGCACACTAGTACCTCATTGAACTAGTTTCCGGATGTCATGGACGTTCCTTGACATTTTTTTCTAGACTTCCTAAATGACTTATATACACTAAAATAGACCATAAAACAGTGTCTAAACCTTTTGAAACTTATGTTACGATCTATAACACGTCTTAGATTTTTGAAGTGTTACAGATATGATAATGCATGTTTATGGTGTTCTCGTGTATGCCTTACACAAGATGATTATGATATGTTAATATCACAAATGAATGGTTGTGATGTAAGAAAACTCAAATCTAAACCTAAAGAGATTATGACGTATGATAAGCTTTATGAATAAATAGTGACTTAATGGTTATTTAAAAATGGTACTTTAGCTTTGCACTGAGTGAACTACATATGAGAGGTGTCCCTTACCTTGTTGGATGGTAGGTTCACAATGACCCTCATGAGATAGAGACTGACATGTAATGTGAAACTACGGGTATCTAATATATCTCCTAGTTATTGAACTATGTTGCCACCATAGGATACTACCTAGTGGATCCACCTAAAAAGCTATGTCATGTTTTGTTCTACTTTCGCCGGTAGACAACCTTCTTTTGGTGTGGGGTTTCTTGACACCGAATTTCATGTTTAGCTCACATGGTCTAATGTTTGTTAAGGCGATTGTTCCCTAAAGTAAAATAAAAGACAAATAAATGAACATTGACTAGGGTGACTTGACGAATTTACTTAGTATAGGTAGAGGTATGGGACTTTACCTAGATACTGCACAAGTTGACTCTATTAAAAGTTCGAGGAGATTGTTCTTATGTAATAAGATGATATGAAATGTACAATTCTTATGATATCTGATGTTACTCTTATATGATGTTGGCTATGTTGATGAACATGTTATTGGTCTATATTGTTATATGTGTTGATGGCTACTCATTATATATGATGTATTAATCAAAGCTTTACTTCTGTATCCTATCTTATTTACTTGGTTATGTGGGGTTATGGTGCTTCACATGATCATTGCACTTGTAGGCTTGGGGTGAGATCATTGGTAAGTGTTTGCATGTTAAGATGATATGCACTATTTAACATGAAATGTTAATATGACTTTGTCAAATTATGTGTTTGACTATGACCATGATTTATGTTAATTGTGATCCTTATCGTGTATATTCTCTATTATATGTGCACCAAAGGTTTCCAAATGATTTAGCATGTTTTCTAAGAAATGATTCTTTTCATGCATGTCCTTAAATATTATATGCATATCACATGCTTAGTATATGTGGCGTACTAACCCCTTACTTAATATTACTACCATTGTAGGGTCTGACCATTGAAGATTAAGAAGTTTGATTGAAGAAGCTTGGAACTCTTTCTCCATGTGTTGGTAGGTCCTCATGTTCGGGGATACTATCTTTTCGCTATTATAGCTTATAAAGATTTTGGTAGTTCTTAAGAATTCTCTTAATTCCGTTTTATATTCTTTGGATTCTTTTGTATTAAGGCCTATATGGCATATTGACTTTTATGTGCTAAGTCCAGACTCGTATTCTTTAGATGGTTTTTATGTGAGACAGTTGTTAGACTATCGTTAAGTATATTTTAACGATTGTTAAGTATTAAGTGTAAGTAAACTTCACATAGAATGCAAAAGTTTAAAAAATTTTTGCAATGTTAACTGATGCCATGTTTTGTCGACTGCTAATGGCTTTTTTGTGTCCTCTGAGAGGACGACGACGCCGGTCGCATCTGGGGGTGCTCTCTGGATGTGACAGAAAATTTAAAACTTTTCATCTACAGATACATCATGAGGTTTACTTAGAACTCTTGCTTACACATAATATATTCATATCGAGTATTCATAGACCCTTCGTATAAGAAAATTACATAGCCATCTACTTTATGGCATATAGTTGACATTCATTTCTTCCATGGTATGCCCTTTAATGTTAGACACCTTATCATCCCTAGCCTTAGGTAACTTTGATTGAACTTGTCTATAAATNACTCTTGCTTACACATAATATATTCATATCGAGTATTCATAGACCCTTCGTATAAGAAAATTACATAGCCATCTACTTTATGGCATAAGATACAGTGTGTGGTGGCTTCCTCGAACTAGAGGGCATACCAAAACTTTGAGACTCTAGTCCAAGCCTTCTTACTTTAGCCATAATGATACCTCAACATCCCGAACCTACAATGTTTGGGGAAAAAGAGAAGAAATATTGGTTAGTACAAACCACATGTAGTAAGTATGGTTCCTATGCATAAAATTAATGCATGAGAAAAGGCCCAATTTAGTCAAAATTATGCATAATGACGAAAAATTCATCATACACATGTATGTAACATCATAATCATATCAACACATAAGTAACTCAAGAAACACTTGTGCAATGCCAAGAATAAAACCCCATAATCCTATCCAAAACTAAATATCATATTAAGCAATCCATTTCATACTAACAACATATTCTCATATGTAACATGCTTCATATACCAATACTAATCATAGCTTATCAACATAATCATAATCATAAGAATAATCATAATCAGAAAAGAATACAACTAGAATCATTCTATAGGATCCCACATGTGCAATGTGTAAGAGAAATCACATACCCTGCCTCACAATATGTAGTAACCTTTAAGGAAACCCTAATAGAAGTTCACATACATAACTTTTTGATTACTTATACATTGAGGTTTACTTAGGCATGTCGCTTACACATAACAGATATTTATCGTGTATACATAGACCCTTTCTATAAGAAGATTACAAAATCTTCTACTTTTATTGCACATACATAGTATACGATAGTTTCATAAGAAGTCTATAAAATCGTCTCATATTAAACCATCTAGAAAAGAGTATTACAAGTTGGGCATAACCCTTACATCAACAATTATAGCCACATATAGTCTTTACAATTACAGTACCAAAATGAAAGAGAATGAAAAAAGTGACTTTAAGACTAAATAACATCCAACAGGTAGATAATGGCATCGTCCTCGGAAAGTGAGGACCTACCGAACTTGGAAGATAAAAATCCAAGTAGTGTTCAAAGCCTTCTCTAATATCAACAGCGGGATCCCATATTTGAAGTAAACATGAACCATGGGTTATTACACACTTGTATTAAGTATAAGTATATACGCATAAAACAAGTGAAATCATGCTAAAGAGGACATTTGATCAAAAAACATGCTAAAGTTCTTTGAAAAGCCTTATGCACAATCAAGAACCCATATAATACAATAATCACATAATATACAAGTCAAACTCATGTGCTACACAAGACCAACATGAAAAAGTAATAGTCAAGTAAACATATACAAGAGTTCATAACTTCAAAATGTAAGCAACACCCTTACTCATAACTCACCCTTTATCCTACAAGTGTAATGACCAAGCAAAACCCCATAACCTTAATCAATCAAGCAAACCAAACAAATAATCACTAATAATGCCCAACTCAACATAACACAGCATCAATAGAAAGTCATCATATTTAGCAATGTAGACCAATAACATGTTCATCAATGAAACTAACATCATAATGGATCATCAACATGTAAAGTCAACTAGTGCAATGCCTAAGTAGAGTACCATACCCCTACCTAGACTAAGCCAACCTCTCAAGTCACCCACCAATGGTCGAACGAATTAAAGCATCCACTACCACATTAGCTTTGCCGGGATGGTAGAGAACACTAATGTCATAATCTTTCAATAGATCCAACCATCCTCTTTGTCGAAGATTTACCTCCTTTTGAGTAAACATATATTGAAGACTCTTATGGTCGGTGTAAACATCCACATGAACACTATACAAGTAATGTCTCCATATTTTCAAAGTAAACACTACGGCCTCAAATTCAATGTCGTGAGTTGGATAATTCTTCTCATGCACCCTTAGTTTTCTAGTGGCATAAGTTACAACCTTCCCACATTGTGTAAGAACACACCCCAAACCCACTAGAGGTGCATCACAATATACCATAAAGGCCTTGGTACCCTCCAGTAAAGCCAATACCAGAGTGGAGGTAAGCTTATCTTTCAAAATTTTAAAGTTTCTTCCATATGCCTCCAACCACTCAAATTTCACTCTTTTGGGTCAAGGTAGTCAAACGAGATGAAATGGACGCAAAACCATCCAGGAACCTCCTATATTACCCAGCCAAACCCAAGAAACTCCTAATGCTGGTTGGAGTTAATGGTGTAGGCCAATTCTTAACTGCCTCGATTTTCTTTTAATCGACCTCTATACCTTCACTTGAGATAGTATGACCAAGAAATGCCACCGATCTCAACCAAAACTAACACTTTTTATACATGGAAAATAGTTGGTGTTCCTCAAGGACTTGTAATACACCTCTCAAATATTCCATGTGTTCACCCTTATTTTTTGAATATACCAAGATTTCATCAATGAAGACAATGAAAAATGTATCTAGTAATTATCGAAACACCCTGCTCACGAGGTCCATAAAATCAACGACAGATTAGTGAGATAAAAGGACATTACTAGGAACTCATCGTTACCATATCTAGTTCGAAATGTCATTTTAGGTACATCCTCACCTCTAACCCTAAGTTGATGATACCCCGATCTCAAGTCAATCTTTAAAAAGTAGCTAGCCTTTTGGAGTTGATGAAATAAGCATTAGTTTGAGATAGTTGACATAGTCAATACACGTCCTAAGAGACCCATCCTTCTTGTTCTAAATTAATACCGGAGCACCCCATGTGGAAATACTAGGTTGAAAGAAACCTTTATCTAGTAAAACCTTGAGTTCAGCCTTCAACTCTTTCAATTCGGCCGCAACCATCCGAAAAGGGGAATTGAAATGGGATTTTTATCCGGTAATAAGTCAATACCAAAGTCAATTTCCCATTCGGGAGGAATTCCAAGCAAGTCATTGGGAAAGACTTCCTGAAAGTCCATCACTACAAGGAACCAATCAATAGGAGTAATGTCTGTTTCAAGATCTTTGACTCTTACTATTTGGTCAAGACACCTTTTAGATATCATTTAATAAGATTTAAAACAAGAGATTATACGATTCTAGGAGTTGAATAACCCCCTTCCACTCAAAGACGATTTCATTAGGAAAGTTGAACTTGACTACCCTAGTCCGACAATCAATGGAAGCAAAACAAGCATACAACCAATTAATTCCAAAAATAACATCAAATTATAACATGTCAAGTTCTACTGAATCCACCCATGTAACTCTATTGGGCAAAGATATAGGAAAACTCTTAAATTGTTAAGGCCCAACCCGATGGGCCGTGACTAGTGCCCGTTTTGGACACTCACATACAAACCTGTTATGTATAACCAACTGAAACTAAGACAATATGGAATTTCATCAAATCAAGCAAACCCCAACGCCATATATATATAAAGTGTATCTGTCTCATAAGGATTCATAACCATTCAACCGCAACAACATACGCAAGCCGACAAGGCCGCCACTATCCAAAGCATAATGATGTACGCAGCCGACAAGGCTGCCCCTGTACAAGCGGACATCCAAAACAAACCATGTCCAGACCATTATCGAAAACATATACATGCAATCCACATAATGTCTAAAGACCTCTAAGAGTATAGTAGTGAAACTCGACGGGACAGGGCCCCGCCGTACCCATAGACAAGCAAAAGACTACACAGAATGTTATGTACCAAAACGACTGGGCTCCGGAACAGTGGAGCTCTCCCAATCAGAAGAGTAGATATCCTAGGCGGGAGGATTACCGAACTGTACGTCAACACCTGCGGGCATGAAACGCATCCCCCCGAGGAAAGGGGGTCACTACGGACAATGTACTGAGTATGTAAAGCATAAGGTAAAGATGACAAGATACCAACATGATAAGTTGAAAAAAGATATCGCTACACATGTACCTTTTAAGTGAAAATCATGCATATCTTTAACATATAAGATGCCCAGCTTCCCTAGTAAGGGACTCGGCAAAATAATCATTATATATATACATCATACGTACCCGGCCCTCTAGTGAGGGACTCGCTGAAATAGTCATCACATCATCTCCATCATCATCATCATCATAACCATCCTCATCACCAATCATATATATAATATACATACCCGGCCCTCTAGTGAGGGACTCGGTGACATATGCAAGAAAATCCGCACGAACATTAACCGGCTCGGGACTCGGTGAAATGATAAATGACCCTATGCACGAGCAGAATATTATGAGCAACCAAATGCAATTAAATTCATTTATTATAACTCAATTGAACAACCAACGTGAACCAGCAAGGAGTATTACCAAAGATTAACGTTTTATCAACATTATGAACCTATAATAAGATATGGAAACGTAAAATCTCAATGACTCTAAGAAGCACTACCATAGATATGAGAAATCACCATAGTCGTAGACATAGCCGATATATAGAGGAATAGTTGTGGAAGCAAGAATATACGTCACCTAGACGCTCTAGAAGTAATTATCAAACCTATCCGTCATTCTCTCATTTTTAAAGTCATGCCAAACAAAGAAAGAAAGGATAGCGTTACATACCGTATAGTCGAGCCGCACGTCCAATATTTACTGCTCAAGCTATTAATCTATAACAAGCAACAATCGTGCCCCAATTACATAGACGTCGCGCTTTGCTACTTATTGTAAGCTAGCTAATAATCTAACGAAAATCCGGCAGCACTTCCCCTACTTTCCTTACTTCGTCCCAATCCGACAACAACCCAAATTATCCACAGCAATAACAATAACACATATAACCCAACGAATCATATTAAACAGCCCCCCCTAAAATAGTTCCATCTCGGCAACCATAGTAACAAAACAACGACACACCGAGCGATAACTCGTTTTATAATTCGCAACACATCTACTAGGTCATGAGGCGCACCACTTAGATCCATCTCATAGGCAACCTTGCCTATCCTTCGAACAATCTGATAAGGCCCAATGTATCTCGGACTGAGCTTCCCCTTCCTGCCGAATCTCATAGCACCCTTCATGGGTGATACCTTCAGGAATACCCAGTCACCAATCTGAAACTCCAAATCTCGACGCCGATTATCTGCATGTGACTTCTGTCGACTCTGGGCTGCTAATAATCTTTCCTGTATAACCTTCACCTTGTCAACAGCTTGCTGAATCATATCCGGGCCTATTAGTTTAGTCTCGCCAACATCGAACCAACCAATAGGTGACCTGCACTTCCTCCCATATAAGGCCTCGTACGGTGCCTTCTGGATACTAGAATAGTAGTTATTATTATAGGCAAACTGAATGAGCGGCAAGTGGTCATCCCAGCTACCCTTGATGTCAATAATACAGGCCCGCAACATATCTTCTAATGTCTGAATAGTACGCTCGGCCTGCCCATCAGTCTGAGGGCGAAATGCTGTGCTAAGGTTCACCTGTGTCCCCAATCCCTTCTGAAACGATCTCCAAAACTTGGCTGTAAATTGAGCTCCTCTGCCTGATATAATGGACGTGGGAACCCCATGAAGTCTCACTATCTCCCTGACATATAACCTACCATAATTTTCAGCCGAATAAGTAGTCCTGACTGGAAGAAAAAGGGCCGATTTCGTCAGCCTATCTACAATAACCCATATAGAGTCATACTTCCATTGAGTGCGAAGTAAGCCTGTAATGAAGTCCATATTATTTATCTCCCATTTCCAAGTAGGGATCTCTATCTCCTGTAATAATCCACCAGGCTTTTGACGTTCGATCTTGACTTGTTGACAATTCGGGCACTGAGCAACAAACTCCGCTATGTCCTTTTTCATGCCATCCCACCAGTATAAGCATCTGAGGTCATGATACATTTTCGTTGACCCTCGGTGAATAGAATAACGGGCAGAGTGTGCCTCTCCCATAACCTGCCGACGTAGCCCCACAATATCGGGTACACACAATCTGCCTTCATATCGTAACACTCCGTCAGGTGTAACCTTAAATGGGGACTTTTCCCTTTGAAGAGTTGCATCTCTATACTGTGCCAGAATAGGGTCCTCGTACTAGTGTCTCTTTAACTCATCTATGATTGAGGACTCAGCAACCTCTCGAATATAAACTCCACTATCTTCTTAATTAGCCAGACGGACTCCAAGGTTGTATAGCCGCTGAATCTCCCGAACCATCTCCCTCCTTTCTGGTTGTACATATGTCAAGCTACCCATGGACATACGGCTAATAGCATCTGCTACAACATTTGCTTTCCCTGGATGATAGCAAATATCAACATCATAATCCTTTAGCAACTCTAACCACCACCTCTGTCGTAAGTTCAGCTCCTTCTTTTTAAAGATATATTGGAGACTCTTATGATTATATAGATGTCCACATGGACACCATATAAATAATGCCTCCATATCTTCAAGGCATGAACCACGACTTCTAACTCCAGATCGTGAGTAGGATAATTCTTTTCATGCTTCCTAAGCTGTGGGGAGGCATAGGCTATAACTTTGCCATACTGCATCAATGCACATCCTAGACCAACACCCGAAGCATCACAATAAATAACATAGCCTTCTGGTCCCTCCAGAAGAGTTAGGACTGGAGCTGTAGTCAATTTGTCTTTCAATAGCTGGAAGATTCGCTCACAAGCATCAGTTCACTGGAACTTGGCTGCCTTTTGAGTTAGCCTTGTCAAAGGCATTGAAATTGAGGCAAACTTTTCTACGAATCTCCGGTAATATCCTGCTAACCCTGAAAGCTGTGTACCTCAGTAGGTGTCGTAGGTCTGGGCCAAGTCTTTACCGCCTCAATCTTCTGCGTGTCTACTCGAATACCATCAGCTCCAATAATATGCCCCAAGAATGCCACTGAAGTCAACCAGAACTCGCACTTGGAGAACTTAGTATACAACTTCTGGTGCTGAAGCACCCTAAGTGCCGTCCTTAAATGGTGTGCATGCTCCTCTTCTGAACGTGAATAGACCAGAATATCGTCTATAAATACAATAACAAACATATCAAGGAATGGTTTAAACACTCGATTCGTTAATTCCATAAACACCAGTGGAGCATTAGTCAGCCCAAAAGACAGCACTCTAAACTCATAATGCCCATATCGGGTCCGGAATGCCGTCTTTGGAATATCTGCCTCCCTTACCAGCACCTGATGATAACTTGACCGCAAGTCTATCTTTGAAAAACACTTAGCACCCTGCAACTGGTCAAATAGATCGTCAATCCATGGGAGGGGATACCTGTTCTTTACTGTTACTTTGTTCAGCTGCCTATAATCAATACACCTCCGCAGCGACCCATCCTTCTTCCTCACAAATAGTACCGGTGTTCCCAGGTGACGTACTAGGCCTGATGAATCCCTTTTCTAGCAAATCTCTCAATTCCTCTTTCAACTATTTCAACTCCGCAGGTGCCATTCTATAAGGAGGTATAGATATAGGTTGGGTATCTGGCAGCACATCTATAGTAAACTCTATATCTCGCTCTGGAGGAAGGCCGGAAGTTCCTCTGGGAATACATCGGGAAATTCATTAACTACTGGGACTGATTGAAGAGTCGGTGTCTCTGCCTTTATGTCATGCACCGGAACCAGATGATAAATATAGCCTTTTCTAACCATCTTCCTGGCCTTAAGGTATGAAATAAACTTACCTTTCGGCGATACTGTACTCCCATTCCACTCTATAATCGGTTCCCCTGGACTATTGAAATCGAACTATCTTTCCTCTGCAATCAACATTAGCATAACAAGCAGCCAACCAATCTATGCCCATGATAATATCAAACTAAATCATATTTAACTCTATTAGATCTGCTACTGTACGACGACTATATATAACCACTGAACAATTCTTATATACTCGCGTAGCTATGACAGAATCTCCTACAGGTGTAGCTACCTCAAATGGTTCTATCAACTCAGACTCTATTCCGATCCTACTAGCAACGAAGGGGGGATATAAATGATAATGTGGAACCTGGGTCTATCAATGCATACACACTTCGGGAGAATAGTGATAATATACCTGTGATCACATTAGGTGATGCCTCCTGATCCTGCCTACTAGTCAAAGCATATGTGAGGTTCGAGGGACCACTAGAATTGGAAGCTCCACCACGTCCTCTACCACGGCCTGTTGGCGCCTGAATACCCTGCCCCGTAGGGCGCATAGCCACAGAAGGAGATGAACCAGCAACGGACCCAGTAGGCTGTTCCATACCACCTGCACTACCTCTAAGGTGACACTCCCTCATAGTATGACCCTGACGGCCGCAAGAAAAACACGCACCTGTAGCCCAACGACATTCTCCAGGATGGGACCTACCACAGCGAGAACACTGAGGCAAAGGTCGCCTCGACTGGCTCAAACCCCTGCCCATCTGTGACCCTGACGCCCTAGAGCTCTGACCGGCTTCCGAATATCCCGTACAATCGAACCCCCTACCCATGGAACGTGGGGGTGCACTCTGTGCTAGCTGGGAAGAAAATCTAACATGTTGCTGAGACTGTCCGCCTCAAAACTCGTCTAGATAACCTGCTGATCTAGCCCTCTTATGCTGGCCTCTATTATAATCTCTATCTAGCTGACGTCCCGGGTGCCGATCCTCTACCCCCTATGCATATGCATGCACCCGAGCAATGTCCATACCTGGCTGAAGAGTCACTGCCATACAATCGTCAATCAGATAACGATCCAATCCCATAACATAACGATGTACCATGTCTGCCATATCAGCCACAACAGTAGGCACATGCCTAGCCAATGAATCAAACTCGAGGCTATACTCTCGAACGCTCCTGCCATTCTGCCTCAAACGCAAGAATCTATCGACTCTAGCTCGCTTCATCTCTGGAGGCAGGAAGTGGCCCTGGAAAGCCTCCACAAATTCATCCCATACCGTTGGAGGAGCACCCTCACCCCTAGATAACTCCAAAGTCTCATACCAATTAATATCTACATCCCGCAAACTATATGTAGCCAACTCAACAGACTCGGTCTCCGAAGCCTTGATTATCCTCAATGTACGCTGCATCTGACGAATAAACTCTTGCGGATCATCATGGGGCCTTGACCCAATGAACTCTGGAGGATTAGAACTTAAGAAGTCACGAGCCCTTAAGCTATCAGATTTGTCCGCATGATCAAATCCTAGTCAATGCCTGCGAGCCTGACCTGCCACTAATCTAGTCAGCAACTGAACCACATCTCTCATGGCCCTATCCTCCGCCCCTGGCTGAGGAGCTGGAGGTTCAGGTGCTGGTGCCTCGGGGGCTGGTGGTGGTGTCCCCCAAACTGGAGCTGCTGCTGCTCTAAGCTCCTCTGGCGGTGGCGGTGTAGCAGAGCTCTCCGATTGGAGCACAATACCAGGCATAGACTGGGCACGGGCCCTAGTAACTCTCCGAGCCTGAGTAGTACCTTCTGCTACCGGTTTGCCCTTCTGGGCAGTTGACGCTTTCTTTGGAGGTATAGCTGAAAACACAGGGATTCGATAGAAATGGATTATCCTGTTAATATAGCTCTATCGCACGATCTAGAATAAGAAGAAAGGATGACATCCTAAATGTCCTGTAGCTTCCTGTTTATAGATGTGGTGCACAACACACCGATAAACAAGACTCTACTAGACACGGTCTGTAGACATTTCCGAAGAAGAACCGCTCTGATACCACTTTTGTCACGACCCAACCCGATGGGCCGTGACTAGTGCCCGTTTTGGACACTCACATACAAACCTGTTAAGTGTAACCAACTGAAACTAAGACAATATAGAATTTAATCAAATCAATCCAACCCAACTCCATATATACATAAAGTGGATCTCTCTCATAAGGATTCATAACCATTCAACCGTAACAGCATACGCGAGCCGACAAGGCCGCCACTATCCAAAGCATAATGATGTACGCAGCCGACAAGGCTGCCCCTATACAAGCGGACATCCCAAACAAACCATGTCCAGACCATTATCCAAAACATATACATGCAACCCATATAATGTCTAAAGACCTCTAAGAGTATAGTAGTGAAACTCGACGGGACAGGGCCCCGCCGTACCCATAGACAAGCAAAAGACTACACAGAAAGTTATGTACCAAAACGACTGGGCTCCGGAACAGTGGAGCTCTCCCAATCAGCAGAGTAGATATCCTAGGCGGGAGGATCACCGAACTGTGCGTCTACACCTGCGGGCATGAAATGCAACCCCCGGAGGAAAGGGGGTCACTACGGACAATGTACTGAGTATGTAAAGCATAAGGTAAATATGACAGGATACCAACATTATATGTCGAAACAACATATCGCTACACATGTACCTTATAAGTGAAAATAATGCATATCTTTAACATATAAGGTGCCCAGCTCCCTAGTAAGGGACTCGGCAAAATAATCATTATATATATACATCATACGTACCCGGCCCTCTAGTGAGGGACTCTGTGAAATAGTCATCACATCGTCATAACCATCCTCATCACCAATCTTATATATAATATACAGACCAGACCCTCTAGTGAGGGACTCGGTGACATATGCAAGAAACTCCGCTCGAACATTACCCGGCCCGGGACTCGGTGAAATGATAAATGACTCTATGCACGAGCAGAATATTATGAGCAACCATATGCAATTAAAATCATATCTTATAACTCAATAGAACAATTAACGTGAACCAGCACGGAGTATTACCAAAAATTAACGTTTTATCAAGATTATGAACATATAATACGATATGGAAACGTAAAATCTCAATGACTCTAAGAAGCACTACCATAGATATGAGAAATCACCATAGCCTTAGACGTAGCCGATATATAGAGGATTGTTGTGGAAGCAAGAATATACGTCACCTAGACGCTCTAGAAGTAAGTATCAAACCTATCCGTCATTCGCTCATTTTTAAAAGTCATGCCAAAAAAAGAAAGAAAGGATAGTGTTACATACCGTATAGTCGAGCCGCACGTCCAATATTTAGTGCTCAAGCTATTAATCTATAATAAGCAATAATCGTGCCGCAATTAGATAGACGTCGCGGTTTACTACTTATTGTAAGCTAGCTAATAATCTAACGAAAATCTGGCAGCACTTACCCTACTTTCCTTACTTCGTCCCAATCCTACAACAACCCAAATTATCCACAAATCATATTAAACAGCCCCCCCCAAAACAGTTGCGTCTCGGCAACCATAGTAACGAAACAACGACACACCAAGCGATAACTCGATCTATAATTCGCAACACATTTACTAGTTCATGACGCGCACCACGTATAAAAATACAAGGCGTAACATATATACTCTTCTAGCCACAACGGAGTCACCCACTGGGTTGTAGCCAAAAATGGCTCAATGAAAATATCAGGTATAAGATCAAACTTTTTAGCTACTAGAGGAGTTATAAATGATGTCAAGTAAAGCATAAATATCAATAGAGAATTCTTGTAACATACCGATGGACACATCAGGAGACTTCTTTTGCTCACCCTTAGAGTATAGAGCATAAAAGAGGTTCCTCTTTGGAGCATAGAAACTAGTACGGCTTGCTTGAGCTTGACCACTTCCCTTCTCTTGACTCTTCACAATAGGTGTAAGACCGACGAAATGAGTTAGGGTGTCTAGAGATGATCATGTTTATCATAAGATTTTTTGGTCATAAAATTGTTTATAATGTCGTATTGAGGCAGTGTGTAAAGTTTAAGATGATTTGGGAGTCAAACGTACAAGTCAAAATCACATTAACTCATTTTCATTATTAATATTAATAACTAACCTTAATTAGCAAACAAATAAGGATAAAGGCACTTCATGTCGGCCTCTGTAACGACCTGTTTAGTCGTTTTGAGCAGCAGATTTTATTTCTGGAAAAACTGTGTGAGTCGACGAAACCCACGATGGACCGTCATGGGCACGACGGGCCGTCGAGGGGGTCTCGTTCCAAAACACTTAGAATTCTGAAATTTGGGTACTGAAAT
>NC_028641.1:57352600-57356999 GCF_001406875.1 Solanum pennellii
ATACTCAATCTAAAGAACATGTTTCCCATAAGAGTATAGTGTTGAGGCTTGAGTCCTCATAGATATGTTCGGTGATGTTATAAATGATTTTTATACTTGTTGCTATCACCTGTTAAGAATATTAGTTGATTTTATGATGTTATCTGAGATATATTGCTTTCTATTTTGAGTTGGCCGATGATATCTACTCAGTACCCGTGTTTTGTACTGACCCCTACTTGTATTTGTTTTCCTTGTTATTTGTGGAGTGCAGCAAACATACCGTCGTCTTCAACTCAACCGCAACTCTAGCCAGTCTTCATTACACCGGATTTCAGGGTGAGCTAATGCTTCTAGCTTGGACTGGATCTTCTTCCTCATGTCTTGATGCCTTGAAGTTCCGGCATGGACTAGCTTTTGTTTATTTTAGCTTCTTAGAATACTCTTAGTTTAGTAATTTGATCATAGATGTTCTTGTGGTGATGACTTCCAGATTTTGGGGAATAATAGATGTTGAATTTTAGAAGTTATTGAATTGGTTTTTATTAATGAGTTTAAGTCTTCCGCATTACTTTCTGTTGATATTATATTGAAATGTTAGGGTTTAGATTGGTTGGTTCGCTCACATAAGAGGGTAAGTGTGGGTGCCAGTCGCGGCTCGGTTTTGGGTCGTGACAAACTTGGTATCAGAGCATTAGGTTCGTTGGTCTCATCACACAAGAACGAGTCTAGTAGAGTCTTAAGGAACGGTAGGGGGACGCCTTTACTTTTCTTTGAGAGGCTATAGGACTTTAGGAAAATTCCATTCTTTCTTTCTTTCGTGCTATTACTTGAATCCAATTGGTATCTAGATGATACAAATTGGTATCTGACCATCTTCACTCTATTTTCGCAGATGGTCAGAACTAGAGCAACGACTACGCCAACATCAGCACCGGCGGAACAGGGTGCGTCTGAGCCAGCCGCTGGGGCTGTAGCTCGAGGAAGAGCAACGGCAAGAGGCCGTGGTAGAGGTCGTGGGAGGACGTCCTCTAGGGGAAGAGGACAAGCACCTGCCCCATCTAGTACTAGGGCGGTGACTCCTCCACCGACTGAGGAAGTAGTAAGAGAGGGTGAGGAAGGGGAAACTGAGCAAGTGCAGAATGAGGAACTACCACCCCAACCTACCCCAGAGATGATTAATCAGGTTCTTGCTTATCTTAGTGGGTTATCTGATCAAGGTCAGACACCTCCAGTGTTTTCTGCACCAGCACCTCAGGTTCCGGAAGTACAACAGGCAACTGCTGCGGCTCCCCGCATGGATGTTCCATTAGAAATAGGCACGTTTCCTCGTTTGACTACAGGGCCTATAATGACAAGCGATCAGCATGAACTTTTCAGTAAGTTCTTGAAATTGAAACCTCTAGTCTTCAAGGGTGCTGAATCTGAGGATGCCTACGATTTTCTGGTTGATTGTCATGAGTTACTACATAAAATGGGCATAGTGGAACGGTTTGGTGTTGAGTTCGTGACTTATCAGTTTCAAGGGAACGCCAAAATGTGGTGGCGGTCACATGTTGAGTGTCAACCAACAGAGGCACCACCTATGACTTGGGCGTCATTCTCTAGCTTATTTATGGAGAAGTATATCCCCCGGACCTTGAGGGATAGGAGGAGAGATGAGTTCTTGAGCCTAGAGCAAGGCAGAATGACGGTCACTGCGTATGAGGCTAAGTTTCGTGCATTATCTAGGTATGCCACTCAGCTTTGCTTCAGTTCACAAGAGCGGATTCGCCGTTTTGTGAAAGGGTTGAGGTCAGATTTGCGGATTTCAGCCTTACAGGTAGCGGCTACAGCGAAATCCTTTCAGGAAGTGGTAGACTTCGTGATAGAGGTGGAGGGAGTGAAGCCAGACGACTTCACCATGGCATCGACATCTAAAAGGTTTCGAAAGGGAGGTGAGTTTAATGGTTCTTACTCTAGAGGACAGGGTTCAGGAGGTTACTCAGTCCGACCAATTCAGTCTTCACTACAGACTGTAGTTGGGGGTCCACCTCAGACCGGTCAACATTTCTCTGAGGTTGGAGGTTATTCCCAGACCTCGTCATTCTCACAGAGACCTATGCTAGACCCCAGAGAATGTTATGGATGTGGGGAGACTGGACATATTAGGAGGAATTGTCCAAAACAGAGTTATAGACCCCCAATAGCTAGAGGTAGAGGTGGTCATGGTAGAGGCCGTTATTCTGGAGGACGTGGTGGCCGAGGTAATGGTGGTCACCAAAACGGCCGGGGTGACGGACAAATTGGAGCTACTACAACCCCACATGGTAGGGGCAACGGGCAGACAGGTGATAGGGCCCATTGTTACGCTTTCCCTGGGCGGTCTGAAGCGGAGACATCAGATGCTGTTATCACAGGTAATCTTTTGGTTTGTGATTGCATGGCTTCTGTATTATTTGATCCTGGCTCCACATTTTCATATGTATCTTCCTCATTTGCTACTGGTCTTAATTTACATTGTGAATTGCTTGACATGCCTATTCGTGTTTCTACTCCGGTGGGTGAGTCTGTGATAGTCGAAAAGGTATATAGGTCTTGTCTGGTGACTTTTATGGGTAGCAACACTCGTGTAGACTTGGTTATCTTAGAAATGGTTGATTTCGATGTAATTCTGGGTATGACTTGGCTTTCTCCAAATTTTGCAATCTTAGATTGTAATGCTAAAACTGTAACGTTGGCCAAGCCTGGGACAGATCCGTTAGTGTGGGAGGGTGACTACACTTCCACTCCAGTTCGTATCATCTCCTTTCTTCGTGCTAAGAAAATGGTTAGTAAAGGGTGTTTAGCGTTCTTGGCACACCTCAGGGATGATACTACCCAAGTACCTTCGATTGAGTCGGTTTCGGTAGTTCGTGAGTTTCTGGATGTGTTCCCTGCAGACCTTCCTGGTATGCCACCGGACAGGGATATTGACTTTTGCATTGATTTGGAGCCGGGTACTCGTCCCATTTCCATACCCCCTTATAGAATGGCTCCAGCAGAGTTAAGGGAGTTAAAAGCCCAACTTCAAGAATTGTTAGGGAAAGGCTTTATTAGACCGAGTGCATCCCCTTGGGGTGCTCCTGTTTTGTTTGTGAAGAAGAAAGATGGGAGTCTTCGGATGTGCATAGATTACCGGCAACTAAATAAAGTAACTGTTAAGAACAGGTATCCTCTTCCTCGCATTGATGATTTGTTCGATCAGTTACAAGGTGCTTGTGTCTTCTCTAAGATTGACTTGAGGTCTGGTTATCATCAATTGAAAATACGGGCAGCAGATGTGCCAAAGACTGCTTTTCGAACCAGGTATGGGCATTATGAATTCTTGGTAATGTCATTTGGACTAACGAATGCCCCTGCTGCTTTCATGAGCTTGATGAACGGGATTTTTAAGCCATATCTGGATCTCTTTGTGATCGTATTTATTGATGATATACTGATATACTCCAAGAGTAAGAAGGAACATGAGGAGCATTTGAGAATTGTGTTGGAAATGTTGAGGGAGAAAAAGCTTTATGCCAAATTCTCCAAGTGTGAGTTTTGGCTAGATTCAGTGTCCTTCTTGGGGCACGTGGTTTCTAAGGATGGGGTGATGGTGGATCCTTCTAAGATCGAAGTAGTGAAGAATTGGGTAAGACCTACTAATGTGTCAGAAATAAGAAGCTTTGTTGGTTTAGCCAGTTACTACCGTCGATTTGTCAAGGGATTCTCTTCTATTGCTTCCAAATTGACGAACTTGACTAAGCAGAATGTTCCATTTGTATGGTCGGATGAATGTGAGGAAAGCTTTCATAAACTCAAGACCTTGTTGACTACCGCACCTATCCTTACCTTGCCAGTAGAGGGTAAGAACTTCATTGTGTATTGTGATGCATCCTATTCTGGTTTGGGTGCAGTGCTAATGCAAGAGAAGAACGTAATTGCGTATGCTTCGAGGCAATTAAAGGTGCATGAACGTAATTATCCGACCCACGATTTGGAGTTGGCTGCGGTAGTGTTTGCATTAAAGCAATGGAGACACTATCTATATGGGGTTAAGTGTGAAGTCTATACGGATAATCGCAGCCTACAGTATGTCTTTACTCAGATAGATTTGAATTTGAGACAGAGGAGATGGATGGAACTACTGAAGGATTATGATGTCACCATCTTGTATCACCCAGGAAAGGCTAATGTGGTGGCAGACGCCTTAAGTAGAAAAGCAGGGAGCATGGGTAGTCTAGCTCACTTACAAGCTTCTAGACGCCCATTAGCTAGAGAAGTTCAGACTCTGGCTAATGACCTTATGAGGTTGGAAGTAAATAAGAAGGGAGGATTTTTGGCCAGTGCGGAGACAAGATATTCTTTTCTTGACAAGATCAAGGGAAAACAGTTTAATGATGAGAAATTGATCCGGATC
>NC_028641.1:57357533-57358252 GCF_001406875.1 Solanum pennellii
GGCTGTCAGGAGTGCATCCGGTATTTCATGTGTCGATGTTGAAAAGATACCATGGGGATGGAAACTACATCATTCATTGGGATTCAGTTCTGCTTGATGAGAATTTGACTTATGAGGAGGAGCCTGTGGCCATTTTAGATAGAGAAATTCGCAAATTGAGATCGAGGGAGATTGCATCCATCAAAGTCCAGTGGAAGAATCGACCAGTTGAAGAGGCCACTTGGGAGAAGGAGGCTGATATGCAAGAAAGATACCCACACCTGTTTACAGATTCAGGTACTCCTTTTCGCCCTTGTTTTTCTTCTCGTGATCGTTCGAGGACGAATGATGGGTAAATTGGTATCTATTGTAACGACCTGTTTAGTCGTTTTGAGCATCATATTTTATTTCTGGAAAAACTGTGTGAGTCGACGAAACCCACGACGGACCGTCATGGGAAAGACGGGCCGTCGAGGGGGTCTCGTTCCAAAACACTTAGAATTCTGAAATTTGGGTACTGAAATCGACTCTCTGAACTTCGTAACGGAATGGCAGGACGGACCGTCGTGGGCACGACGGACCGTCACACATCTTCCACAGGAATTGAGTCTCTGAACTCTGTGACGGAGCAGTAGGATGGACCGTCGCAGGCACGACGGCCCGTCACAGGGTTCGTAATCCCAGACTGGGTCGGATTTCTGCTTAGTAATTTAAGGGGCGTTTTGGACTATTCCTGCTTT
>NC_028641.1:57360013-57408976 GCF_001406875.1 Solanum pennellii
TCTTCTTCCTCATGTCTTGATGCCTTGAAGTTCCGGCATGGACTAGCTTTAGTTTATTTTAGCTTCTTAGAATACTCTTAGTTTAGTAGTTTGATCATAGATGTTCTTGTTGTGATGACTTCCAGATTTTGGGGAATAATAGATGATGAATTTTAGAAGTTATTGAATTGGTTTTATTAATGAGTTTAAGTCTTCCGCATTACTTTCTGTTGATATTATATTGAAATGTTAGGGTTTAGATTGGTTGGTTCGCTCACATAGGAGGGTAAGTGTGGGTGCCAGTCGCGGCTCGGTTTTGGGTCGTGACAGCCTCGGCCTGCCATGTTGCTTTCTCAACTAGGTGGTTTCTCCATAACACTTTTATGTAGGCCACCTCTTTGTTCCTCAACCTTTTTCACTTGACGATCAAGTATTTCAACCGGAACCTCCTCATAAGAGAGGTTCTACTTCACACCAATACCTTCAATAGGAACAATGGACTCCGGATTACCGATACACTTCTTAAGCATAGAAACATGGAAAACCATATGAAATGAAGATAATCAACTAGGGAGTTTCAACTCATATGCAACCTTACCAACCCTTTGCAAGATTTCATAGGGACCCACATAACGAGGACCCAACTTCCCTTTCTTGCCAAATCTAACCACCCCTTTGATGGGAGAAATTTTCAAATACCTTATCACCCTCTTAAAATTCAAGGTCTCCTTTCCTATGATCGGCATAAGACTTTTTCCGACTATAGGTTGTTTGCAAGTTATTTCTTATTATGTGAACTTCCTCCAAGGTCTTATAGATAAAATCAGGACCAAGAAGCAAACATTCACAAACCTAAAACCATCCAATAGAATATCTACACCTCCTACCGAACAAGGATTCATAATGAGCCATAGATATGGAAGAATGAAATCTATTTTTATACAAGAACTCCACCAAAGGCAAGTGATCATCCAAATTTCCCTTGAAATCATTGATACAAGCCCTAAGCGTATCTTTAAGAGTTTGAATAGTCCTCTCTGCTTGACCATCCGTTTGAGGATGAAAAGAGGTGGTTAACTTCACTTGAGCACCAAAACCTCTTTGAAATGAACTCCAAAATATAGACATAAATTGAGCGCTCTATCCGATAAAATGGACAAAGGAACCCCATGAAGAGTCACTATCATGTCAATATAGATACTTGCATTGTCTTCCGCCGAATAAGTAGACTTAACTAGAATAAAGTGAGCGAATTTGGTCAATCTATCCACTACAACCCATATAGTCATATTGCTTTCAAGTTCGAGGAAAACCTACTACGAAATCAACATTAACATCTTCCTACTTCCAAGTAGGAATTTGGATTTCTTGAAGTAGACCACTCGTATTTTGGTGGTCAGCCTTCACTTGTTTACAATTGGGACACTTTGCAAAAGACTCCGCCATATCCCTTTTTAGGAAATCTCACCAAAACACTTCTCTAAGGTCATGGTACATCTTTGTAGAACCCGGATGAATAGAGTAACGGGCTCCATGAGATTCCTTAACGATCATATTCCTCAAATCATCTACATTAGGCACACACAATCTCCCTTGATATCTAAAAACACCATCCCCCCTTGGGAGAATGACTCATTCATCTTACTAAAAACAAATTCTTTCAACTACATCATCAATGAATCAAGGTGTTACTTCGACTTCACCTCAACCAACAAAGACGACTCGGAGTTATGATCTACAACCATAGAACCATTTGGAGAACTTTCAATTCAAACCCCTAATTGAGTCAACCTATGAACATATTTTGGTAGGTTTCTCTTGGATTCTCCCAAATGGGATAAACTTCCCATGGACAATCTACTTAGAGCATCCGCTACCACATTAGCCTTGCCGGGGTGATGGAGAAAACTCATGTCATAGTCTTTCAACAACTCGAAACATCTTTGTTGCCGAAGACTCAACTCCTTTTGAGTGAATACGTATTGGAGACTTTTATTGTTCGTATGCACATCAAAATGAACCCTATAAAGAAAATGCCTCCATATTTTCAAAGCAAATACCACTACCGCTAACTCAAGGTCGTGAGTCAGATAATTATTCTCATGAACTTTGAGTTGCCTAGACGCATAGGCTATAACTTTGCCATGTTGCATAAGAACACACCCCAACCCGACTCGGGATGCATCACAATAGACCATAAAACCCTTAGTACCCTCCGGAAGAGTC
Organism: Solanum pennellii; assembly: GCF_001406875.1. Classification (NCBI taxonomy): domain Eukaryota; kingdom Viridiplantae; phylum Streptophyta; class Magnoliopsida; order Solanales; family Solanaceae; genus Solanum; species Solanum pennellii. Next base: position 57,362,219 of record NC_028641.1, read on the forward strand.
AATATCGAAGCGGAAGTAAGCCTATCCTTCAACATTTGGAAGCTCTTTTTACATCCCTCCAACAACTCCAATTTCATCTTCTTTAGGGTCAAGGTTTTCAATGGGGAAGCAATGGATGCAAGCCCGTCGACAAACCCTCTATAATAACCCGCTAGGCCTAAGAAAATCCTATTATCAATAGGATCCAAAGGTCTAGGCCAATGTCTCACCACTTCGATCTTTCTTGGATCAACCTCTACACCTTTCACTAGAGATGATATGACAAAGAAATGCCACCGACCTCAAGAAAAACTCACATTTACTATATATTTGGCAATCAATTGGTGTTCTTTAACACTTGCAACACCACTCTGGAATGGTCCATGTGTTCACCCTCATTCATGGAAAATACAAAGATGTCATCAATGAACACAATGAAAAATAAATCTAGGAAACTTTGAAACACCCTATTCATTAGGTCCATAAACGCCACTGGAGCATTAGTGAGACCAGAGGACCTTACTAAGAACACATAGTGACCATATCAGTCTTTGTCGTCCTGGGAATATCTTCACCTCTCACCCTAAGTTGGTGATATCCCAATCTCAAGTTAATCTTAGAAAAGTACCTTGCACCTTGGAGTTGATCAAATAAATCATCAATCCGAAGGAGAATACATGCCCTTTATTGTGACTTTATTGAGTTGAGGTAATCGATACACATTCTAAGGGATCCATCCTTCTTCTTCACAAACAATACAGGAGCACTCCATGGAAAAATTCTCGGCCGAATAAAGCCCTTGTCTAGTAAGTCTTTGAGTTGAGACTTCAACTCTTTCAATTCTGTCGGAGCCATCGGATAAAGAGGAATTGAAATGAGATTTTTAAACTGTATCAAGTCGATACAAAAATTGATTTCTCGTTCGGCAGGAATACCGGGAAGATCATTAGGAAAGACCTTTGGAAATTCTTTCACTATGGGGACCGACTCAATTGGATGAATTTTTTAGTCTAATTCTTCAAATCTTAGTATATGGTCAAAACACCCTTTAGAGATCATCCTACAAGCTTTCAAAAAATAAATGATACGACCTCTAGGAATAGAATTTCCCAACTTCCACTCTAAAATGGGTTTATTTGGAAAGTTAAACTTCACCACCCTTTTTCTACAATCAATAGTAGCAAAGATAGCATGCAAGCAATCCATACACAATATAACATAAAAATATACCATATTGAGTTCTACTAACTCCACATTAGTAAATCTATTGGGAAACATTATAGGACAATTCCTATATACACTTTTAGCAACAACCGACTCACCCACTGGGGTAGTCATCATAGAAGGTTCATTCAAGATAACAGGCGAAATACCAAACTTTTTAGCTACTAGAGGAGTAAAAAATGACAAGGTAGAACAAAGATAAAGTAAAGCATATAAATCAATAGAAAAGTCTTTCAACATATTGTTCACCACATTGGAAGAAGTATCTTTCTTACCCCTAGAGCGGAGAGTATAGAAGCGATTCTTCTTCCGAGCATTATCATTTGAACCACTTGCTTGTTGACTCCCATTGTCTTGCCCCTTAAAATTATGGAAATTTCTCACCTTCTGACCCATTTTTCCACAACTAAAACAATTTCCCGTTCCAACTAAGCATTCACCAAAGTGACTTTTCCCACACATGGTACAAGTAGGCTTCTCATTAGGTGAGTTTCCATTCTTTCCCTTTTTGGACTTAGGTTTAGGCACCTTATCATTACGAGCCTTAGGGAAATTCAAAGGAACTTGATTGGATAACATCTTTTTGAGCTTAGGCTTGTCTCAAATTTCAAGCCTACCCTTTTAAGAACCACCATCAAAAGACCTTGCCGTATTGACATCTCTACTCTTCCTCTTCACCCTAGTCTCTTCCACTAGTTGAGCATGAACCATGAGATGAGAAATGTTAATATTATAAAGTAGCATAGGAGAAAGACAATCTTATTTCAAGTCATCTGACACTCCCGTCACAATGCGACTCATTTCATCTATAGGATCGGAAACCAAAGAAGGAGCATAATTTGACAATTTAGTGAATTTCAAAGAGTAGTCAAGTACACTCATACCTCCTTGACAAAGGTTGATGATTCTTCAACCTTGGTTTCCCTCTTATCTCTTGGAAAGAACTGATCAAGAAAATCTTTCTTGAAAATCTCCCATGTCACTGGACCACCCTTAAAGCTCTATTGTCTCTCTATCCGACGTACCATGTTTTGCACATCTTTGAGTTTGTAAGTGGATAACTCGGCATTCTCACTAGTAGTCAACCCCATAGCATAGAGATTTTTTTAAGTTTCATCAATCAACATCTAGGGGACTTCCTCCACTTTGGATCCATAGAAAGGAGGAGGTTTCATTCTAGTGAAATCCCTCAAACGGGAAGCCATGGTGCTAACTTTTTTGTTTCCTCGGGTACCATCTCCGATTAGCTTGGTACATCATAGCTTGTGCTTGAGTAGTGAAGGCTTTTTCTTGGGTTTTAATGGATTGGTCCATTTGGAGAAAAGATGCCCTTATTCCATATCCGCCATGAGAGGAGGGGCAACCAGAACTTGATCATCCTTAGCAACTTTTTCAAGTGGAGGCACTTGGTTGTCTTGTGCTCCCGCATTAGCAATGCCTTCCTCGGCCCTTCATGCGGCTGTTAATCGGATATTCATACCTATAACCACTATACAAGGTTTAGGTGAAAGCACACATAAATTAGACTCTAGAGGCATGACATAGTGTTACAAGAAGATGAGAGTTTCCTAAGCATCACATAGTTCCTCATTCATAAGTGTGACGTGCTACACAATTATGAATAATAATCTGAATAGACGTGGTTTAATGAGACATAAATCCTAAAGGTATTCAACGTCATTCTCTGATACCATTCAATTCCTGGGAGCACCCCTAGATGTAACCTGCATCGTCGTCGTCGAAGAGGAATAAGACTAGCCTCTTAGGAATTATCATTACATTCATAGGTTAAAAAAGGCAGAAAGTTTAAAACTTTTTGATTACTTCTACATTGAGGTTTACTTAGACCTATCGCTTAAACATATTATATATTTATCGAGTATACACAGACCCTTCATATAAAAAGATTACATAGTCTTCTACTTTTAATGCACATACATGTTATAAGGTAGTCTCATAAGAAGTCTATAACATTCTCTCATATTAAACCATCTTGATAAGAGTATCACAATTTGGGAATAGGCCTTACATAAAAAAATTATAGCCACATATAGGCTTTACAATTATAGTACAAGATTTAATGAGAATGAATAAAGTGTCTTTATAATTAAACAACAATGAACAACGTGTGTTTAAGACTAAACAAAATCAATTAGGGGTGGGCATTCGGTTATTCGATTTGGGTTCGTTTTGTTTTTTTTTTTTGTTTTTTTTTTTTCGATTCTTATACAATGTGTATCGAACACCAAACTAAACTAATTTTGTTCTGTTCATTTTTATTATTTTTGTTCGGCTTATATTTTTTTTTTTGGTTTTGTTATTTAGGTTTTTTTGATGGGCGTTCTTAGTGGAATTTTTAAAATTTAAAAATTTACAGATTTTATTATTTTATTTTTCTACTTAATGGGCTAAACATTGTTACATCAAAGAAGTATTTTTTACTTTTTACCTTTTTATTTTAAATTTTAATATTTATTATTTAACATTAATAATCAATATAATGTATATATATATTTTAATATAATATAATTCGGTACACCAAAATACTGAAAAACTCAAAATTATATACCTAAAACAGAACCGAAATACTGAAAAATACAAAAACTTATACCGAATACCGAATCAAAAATCATAATACCTAAACCAAAATACCGAAAATATCCGGTTGAGTTCGTTGTTTCGATTTTCCAGTGTTTATGCCCAGCCCTACATGAAATAGGTAGAATAATGACATCGTCCTCAAAAAGTTAGGACATACCGAACTTGGAAGATAAGAATCCAAGTAGTCTTCAAAGCTTTCTCTAATATCAACGGTTGGATCATACATTTGAAGTAAACATCAAACGATGGTTGGTATACACTTGTACGAAGTATGGAAATAAGCACATAAAAAAGTGAAATCATGCTAACGAGGACATTTGATGAAAACCATGCCAAAGTACTTTGAAAAGCCTTATGCACAATTAAGAACCCATATAACTCGATAATCACATAATCCATAATTCAAACACATGTACGACACAAGACCAACATCAACATATAATAGTCAAGACAACATGTACAAGAGTTCATAACATCATTATATAAGAAAGACCCTTACTCATAAACCACCATTTAGCCTACAAGTGAAATGACCATGCAAAGCCCCAAAACCATACTCAATCAAGTAAACCAAACAAAGGATCACAACTAATGTCCAACTCAAACATAACATAGCATCAATAGTAGTCATCATCATAGTTAGAAATATAGACCAATAGCATGTTCATAAATGAACTAACATCATAAAGGATCATCAACATGCAAAGTCAACATCTTCATAGCATCGACGTTATAAGAACATAAGAATAACCTCCTAAGCATTCCCTCAAGGCAAACTAGTGCAAGGCATAGGTAGAGTCCCATACCCCTACCTAGGCTAAGTAAAACCTCTCAAGTGGCCCTAGTTAGTATGTAGTCCATTACTTCATTTTAATATATGGAACACTTGCCTTAACCGACATAGACCACAAGATCTAAGTGTGGAATCAGGTGTTGTAAAACCTTACACCGATGGAAGGCAGACTACCGGTCAAAGTAGTACCAAACATGAACATAGAATCTAACTTGATCCATTAGCTAGTATTCCTATGCCGGAAACATAGTTTATGGAGCTTAGGGTCTGTCATGGAAACATCACTCTATGTCCTTTTTGGACAATGAGGCTCTCCACTCCGAGAGGACTATGGTGAACCCTACCTTCCCTCCTTTGGAAGGTGCCACCCCTCATCTACAATTTCACTCGGTGCTAAGCTAAGTACCTTTTTAAATGTCTTTCTTTAACAATCATCACTTAGTTTAGGTCATAGGTTCTATCCCTTGAATAATAATAGTCATTTAGCTCAATAGGTACTGCATGAAAATATCCTTTCATGGCAACTCTCACATGTGAGATAAGCATATCATAATCATCTTTTCATAACAAGGCACATAGGGAAGTCATCACCAACCTTATATAATTTAATCTTAAGCATAATATCACATTCACATATTCAAGATATTTCAATTAAACATCATACCAACACCTATGTAGGCTTTTCACAAGGTATACTTCAATTGAATTACATCACCAATCACAAGCCATCATATTTGAAGTAAATGTTAGGATCATGAAGACTTACCATATATCCTTCAAAATCAATCGTCATGGTCTTACAATCAACCAATCAATTACATCCAATAAGAGGTGTAATAACATCAATCAATAGTAATTATCAAAAGAAATATGTCAATTGCATCATCACTATCCCAATTATCATCAATTCATAACCTCGGGTTAGGGGAATTAGAGTTTATCATGAATTTGATACAATCCTAAAAATCCATTACCCTAGTGAATCTATATGAATTAGAATATATAATGCAAGTCTATTAATCAATCCATAATTAAATTCCCATCAATTTATAACCAAAATCAAAGATTTGGGAAATTTTGAGTAGGGAACATGATTAACTTTAAATTGCATCAATTAACATCAATTAACCAACAATATATACTCAATTGGTCATAGTAAATCACAATTTATCATTAATTTTAAGTTTAAAAGAAACCCATTAGATTGGGAAAACCCTATGAATTGGATAATTTAGAAATCAACTTTGAAAGGAACTCTTGAGGAAAGTAATCCCAAGAGAGAAGAACCCACACCTTAATGAAGATTAATCCATGAAATTGAAGTGAAATCCTAGAGAAATCAACCTACTTCTTCAAGCTTTCTTCCTTCTTCAATGGAGCAATTGGGGAGAGATACAATAAAGAGAGGTGACAGCTTTTGGGATTTCTTGTGGGAATTAGGTTTGCATGTCACGCAGCAGCCCAGTGATTCTTCACTTTCACAGGCTGCTTTGGCAGCCTACCCACCCATTTTGGGTCCTCCTCCATGACCCTTCAGGTCGTCTTTGGGGCGTCGTTATTTGACGTGTAGACCCTCTATACTACACTTTACCTAAATCAAGACCTTTTTACAACTTTTAGACTTCATTTGACCCTCCAAAACAATCCCCAAACATAGCGACGTTAACTTGTTCAATTAGGCTAGTTTCCGGACGTCATCGACGTCCTTTTGCGTCATAGCTTTAAAACTTATTGTATGACTTACGTTCATTATTTTAGGTACTAAAACATAATCTAAACTCTTAGACACTCATGTTAGGCTCTAGATTAGATATAGAGCTTTCGGAGTGTTTCCTTCGGAGTGGAGGGGTAAGAATATGGTTGAATTCATGAATCTTCGTCAAGGGGGATGAGTGTGAAAGAATACTCTCTCAAATTCACCAAACTCTCTAAGTATGCCCCGACCATGGTAGAAAACCCTAGGTCTAGGTTGAACAAATTCGTGATGGGAGGGTCTAGCTTTGTGGAAAAAGAGTGTTGTACAACAATGCTCTTTAATGACAAGGATATCTCTAGACTCATATTGTATGCACAACAAATTGAGGAGTCAAAAATTATGGAGGTTAGACAAGAGTGAAATAGGCCTAGGTTTGATAAATCTAGTTAACCAAAACCTAAGAAGGGGTTCTATCACCAAGATTCTTCCATGGGGAACAAAAGTAGAGTTTCCAACAAAACTTCCCAAGGTGGTGGCCATACTTTTGAGAGACCTTTCTCTACTACTTGTGGGAAGCAATATTTGTGTAAGTGTCTTGCCAGAACGGATGGTTGTTTGGCATGTTCTAGTAAGACACAAGATGAGGGAATGACCTAACATCAAAGCAAAAGGGAAATGGGTCAATCAAGCTCCTCTAGATCCTAATTCTCCAAAGAGGAACCCTCCCTATGGGATGGGAGCAAGGAGGGAGAACTAATCTGGATTTGATAGTCTAGGTAAGCCTTAACCCATTATGGTTGTTGTTTTTATGTGTTAATATGGTTTCATATGGTTTTGTACTCCTTATGATCCTGCTTTCTTTGTATAATGCTTATTAAGAAATTGTTGAAATGTTTCACTGTGTGAGAATTGATGCTCACTGTAAAATTTTGAAGTTTGAGGAAAATTTTGTTTTCATAAATAATGGTTACGATGTGTTTAAAATGATGGTTTTAAGCATGACTAATATTGGACAAGGTAGTTCCTCCATAAAATTAAGAATTATGTTTGCGCTTGAATTTGGAAGTTCCCTCATAAAAGTTGCATGTGTTGCATAGCAAATGCTTGTCAATGTGTAATTGGTGTTCCTTGTATGTTTGGTACATTTACTATTAATTTTTGAGACTTTATTTAGTGTGTTAAATGCTTCTAGTAAGTCCTTAATGTTCTTAAAATATTTTAGTGTTATTTGAGGACGAATGTTGCAAGCGGGGGAGAATGTAACGCCCTAAAACAAACTAAGGTGAACTAGAGCTTCGTGAATGTTTCATGAGTTTTTTAAACATGATTTATAATGATTTTCTTAATAAGTATATGAAGTTTGGTGATTTTTGAGATCAAACATCCAAGAACGTTCCTGACATTCTGAAGGTATACCTTAGAAAGTGCTTGTGTGTCGTTATGTGTTTTAGTGAGTTTTGTGTGTTTCGTTCTGGATGAAATTTATTTGAGAGGTACTTAGCATTTGTCTAAAGGTATTTGTGTTAGAAAATTTTGGGGAAAACTCCACAATGAGCAACAAAAGTATCCTTGAAGAGGATCCAACATGGGGGTAAAAGTTGTCCCGAGTTGGTATCTTACTGCCTCATGGTTCACGGAACACTTCACGGCCAGTGGAGTGTACCACGTTCCGTGAATATAGTCTTGCACCTTACTTATATCCTTGGAGGCTTTGAAAGGTAAGGAATCCACTGCCCAAGGACCATGGATCGTTATAATGGGCGTGAACTACCTTCACGGTCCGTGAATGTTTCCGTGGTCACTGGGCGGCTATTCAAAAATGTGATTTCAAAATAATTGTTAATCGAGTTTTTATTAAGTGGGGTCAATTTTAGAAGGTTTATCTCATTCATATAACAATTTACAAGCCTTAAAACCCTCCTCCAACTCATTATTTAAAAAAAACCAAAACAAAACCCCTCTTCCAAGAAAAACTTTCTCAAAACCCCATTGAAGCTAGAACTCAAGGTTGACCTAGGGTTGAAGGATTAAGACGATTTCTTCATCACAATTTCATGTGTTTCTTCTCATTGCGGTTTGGTAGTTATCCTTGAACTCTCTTCCTTTAAAGGATTCATTTCTAAAAGATTTCATACAGGTTTTGCAAACTCTATCTTCTTTTATCTTTGACTCTAAGCATGGGTCTTCATGTAAATGTGTTTTAATGATTCAAATGTGTTGTTTCTAGTATTAATTGATGATTTTAATATCAAACCCTAATGAACCCATGCTTATGCATATTTCAAACTTTTAGCATAAGGAATGGGTTAAATAAACATGTCTTTGTAGGGTATGAACTGTGATTTCCTTATGTTTTTAAAACGATTTAGCTATTGAGATATCGGAAATATTATGAGGTAAGATTGAATAATTGGGTATAAGTGTTGATATCTTGGTTTAATGGTGAGTTCGTTATGTTATATAATTCTTATTATGAAATGCTCTTAAGTGGTAGGGTCCACCTTCTTAGTAGCGGTTCTTACTTGTGTATATGGATATGTATTTGTATGTGTTGTCAGTATTTATTTGAAGTCCTAAGGTGCGAAATCAAGTGATAATGATGAGATTCATGTTGATATGCATTATGAAGCTTGAATTGTATGTCTTTCTTAGATTATGCCTAAATGAAGTATGTGTATATGTTAAGCATGCTAGTGTGTGAGAAATGATGAATGAAGATGTAATCATGTTTAGAAGCCATTGTTATGAAAGTTATCATATATGTGAAAGGTTTCCTCACATGTTCACACATACTAATGCTTCAAATAAATGAATGAATGAAGTTTAAGAATGTTAATGAAAAGGGGAGTTCTGGGGCGAACACTCTTTGTGAGTTGAAATGAAGTGTTTAGTAGCAACCTCAGTATTTCCAGGATCTTTCTAAGATAAGGTTGAGGTGGATACCATTCGTGAGTTGAGATGTGGTATTCTAATGTGACCTCTAAGGATAAGTACCCTTTGTGAGTTGAGATGTGGTGCTAATTAGATATCCCTTAGGATATAGTACAAAATGTTTTAAATCTCCGTGGGGGAGTTATGCCTAGCACGGAGAGGATATGAAGAAGGGATTATTACACTTCGTGAGTTGAGATGTTGTATTCCAATGTACCTCTTGAGATGAGTACTCCTCGTTAGAAGAGAATGAGTTACTTAGTAGCAATCTTCTTAACTGTGCACCTGCATAGCTGTAGCTATAGGAAAAGCCATGTTAGAGTTAAGAGAATGACCACACCCTAGGCAAGTGGGGAACCCTCCTCCGTTAAGGGTAGTATCAGGATTCCGTGTCTAGTTCTCAAAGTCTATGTTGGTTAAATCTATTCCCCCACAAAATAATGAATGAACTATCGTAAAACAACGTACTACTTAGGGTAAGTTGTGGTATGGCACTATCTACCCATTGCACTAAGTAGATCTTCCGAAAGGGGATTCTTCGTGTGTTTTCTATGAAGTGTATAAACTAAGTCTCCTAAAATAACGTACTACTTAAAATAGGTAGTGGTATAGGATGTTTTCTATCCATTGTACTATGTAGACCTTCCGAAAGTGGAGTCTTGGTGTGTTATATGTGAAGTATATGAATGAGTTATCATGTGTCGCAAATGAAGGTAGATGACTTGAGGTCTAATGTTAAGGATGTATGTTAAACTTGTGTTTTATGTAATTAAGTTAGGAATGACTAATGTAGAGTGCTTTATCCAAGGGAATTCTCAAGAAGCACTAAGTGGGAGTAGTAGTATGGGATACTACTCACACATTGCACTTAGTGTAACTTATAATGTCTCTTTGGAGTAGGGTACTATGTGTAGTCCGTAAGGTATGAATTTCCTTCAAATGTCTAGCCGAAAGTATGGACTTGTTCCTCATGTGAGTTTAAGCTTATGGTTGCTAGTCTTAAGTATTGCTTTGGTGTGTCTTTAATGTGGTGTATGGGTGGTCCCTTCTTGTCTTAGCTGAGGGAGTCGTAGGATAACTTAGTTACGGAAACCTCAAAGGAAATGAGTTCACTATGCTTTGGATGAATGGTTCACTATAAGGTTTCACTGTGTTTACTGTAATATGCTTGGTTTTCTGTAAAGTTGTATTTTGGTTCTAATATTATGAGAGTTCTATTTTATGTGATTAATGATGATCCTTATATTATTTTCTCTAATATCATAAAGGTTTTACTTATTTGGCATGAAAGATTATATTACTAAAATGTCCCTTTTTGCATGTTTTTGCATAGGCCATACATAGTAAATTGTTTTGTACAAACCACATAGTTTTATATGCATAATAAGTACAGGTTGGAGGCAAGCAAAAGACTAGAAGGCAAACCTTGGGAATTGACTCTCTCAATACTAAGTATGTCCGCATATATTCGAGGGCATAGTTCTATTTCTTAGACTCTATCATTAAGACTTATTATGTATTTCATTAAATGAAAAGGGACGTGTTCCTAAGAAATTTATGTCGTGTATTTAAGATGGATTGTGAATACGAGATCACTCCTTAATTGTTATGAAAGATGTTTCCACTTTATTAATATATTCATGAAAAGTTTTAATTCCTCACTACTTTTCATGTCTTATGTAATGAATGATACCTAAGGCTTGTACAAGACCTCCAAAATGTCAAGTACGCAATTGTTCAGATCTAAGGGTGCTTTCTCTTCTAAGGGGTACGTCAGGGTTGTTACATCCTCTATGAGGTCTATAAGATTCTCTATGCTATGGTTGTGACCTAAATTAAGAAGGTCGAGTTGGTGGCCTATCAACTCAAAGATGTGGACAAACATGGTATGTGCAATGGAGGTATAATAAATCACTAAGGGGTGGTCAGGTGACTTGGGAGATCTTCAAGAGGGATTTCTTTGATTGGTTATTTCCTAGAGAGTTGAGGGAAGCTAAGGTGGAAGAACTAATCAACCTTCGTCAAGGAGGTATGAGTGTAATTGACTATTCCTTGAAGTTTACTAAATTGTCCAAGTACGCTCCATCCTTGGTCTCAAACTCAAGGGAAGAGATGAGTAGTTTTCTTACGGGGTGTCCAAAGTCTTGCTTTAAGAATGTCCTTTGGTTATAATTCATGATCATATGAATATATATCATCTCATAATTCATGATCAGCAAGTGGAAGAGAGTAAGTTAAGGAGAAAGAGTAGGGAGGCCAAGGGGGCCAAGTCTTATGAAGGTTATTCTTCAAAAGGTAGGCTTCACATTCAAGAGAATTCTAGGTTAAAGAAGAGGTTTTCTAATCGAGTTCCTTCTAAATTTCCCAAGGCTCGTGATGATAGATTTTCTAACCCTCAGTCTCAAAAGGGAAGAGGTACTAGCTCACCAAGAAATAAACCAATTTGTGGAAAGTTTGGCAAGAAGCATTATGGTGATTTCCTTGTCGGGACGGACAATTGTTTTGGGTTTGGTGACCGATATGTTACAAGTCTTCTCTATTGATGTATATGCTTTACTTGATCCAGGTGCCACATTATATTTGCTTACTACCCTGAGGCTATGAAGTTTGATATATTGCTCGATGCCCTAAATGATTCTTTTATGGTGACTACTACGGTAGGGGCAGGGGTGGTTGCAAAAAGGGTATATACAAATTTTCCTATAAAATTTCCCAATAGAGTTACTCATGTTGAATTAGTAGAACATGATATTTTATATTTTGATGTTATTGTGGGATGGATTGGTTGCATGATTGTTTTGCTTTCATTGATTGTAGAACAAGAATTGTCAAGTTCAATTTTCCTAATAAACCCATCTTATAGTTGAAAGGGGAAAATTCTATTCCTAGAGGCCGTATCATCTCATCTTAAGGCATGTAAAATGATCTCTAAAGGGTATTTATACCATATTCTAAGGGTCAAAGACTCCAAAATACTCCCATTGTGTTAAGTCCCCATAGTAAGGGAATTTCCGGAGATCTTTTCTATCCCTCCCGAACGAGAAACTGGTTTTGGAATTACCTTGCTACCAGACACCACCTTCAATTCCTCCATATCAAATGGATCCGACCGGATTGAAAGATTTGAAGTCTCAACTCAAGGACTTACTATACAAAGGCTTCATTAGACCTAGTATTTCTCCATGACGTGCACAGGTTTTGTTTGTGAAGAAGAAGGATGGGTCCCTTAGAATGTGCATTAATTACCGCCAACTCAATAAAGTGGCTATTAAGAATAAGTATCCTCTTGCTTGGATTGACGAATTATCTAATCAACTCCAAGGGGAAAGCTACTTTAATAAGATTGACTTGAGATCGGGGTATAACCAACTTAGGGTGAGAGGTGAGGATATACCAAAAATGGCTTTCCGAACTAGATATGGTCATTATTAGTTCTTAGTGATGTCCTTTGGTCCCACTAATGCCCCGGCGGCATATATGGACCTCATTAATAGGGTGTTTAGATGTTACCTATATTCATTTGTCATTGTCTTCATTGACGACATCTTGGTATATACGAAAAGTAAGGGTGAACATATGGAATATTTGTGAGTGGTTTTCCAAGTTCTTAAGAAACACCAACTTTTTGCCAAGAATAGAAAATGTGAGTTTTGGTTGAGTTTGTTGGCGTTTCTTGGTCATATCATCTCTAGTGAACGAGTTGAGGTTGATCCAAGGAAAATAGAGGCGGTGAAAAATTGGCCTAGACCATTGACTCCAACTGACATTAGGAGTTTCTTGGGTCTAGCAGGCTATTATAGGAGGTTTGTGGATGGTTTTACGTCCATTGCTTCTCCCTTGACTACAATGACCCAAAAGAGTGCAAAATTTGAATTGTCGGAGGCATGTGAATGAAGCTTCAAAATTTTGAATGATAGGCTTACTTACGCTCCGATATTGACTCTACTAAAGGGTACTAAGTGCTTCGTTGTATATTTTGATGCATCGCTAGTTGGCTTGGGGTGTGTTCTTATGCAACATGGGAAAGTAGTAGCCTATGAATCTAGACAAATTAAGGTGCATGACTTAAGTTATATGACTTAAGGTCTAATGTAAAAAGAACAAGTTAAAGTTAAGTTTTTCATAATGAATGTTAAGTAGATTTGCAAGTAGTGTACTTAGTCCAAGAGAATAGTATTGGATGCTACTCTGTCATTGCACTTAGTGTAAATTGCCAACTCTCTTTGGATTAAGTTAGTATTGTCTTGTATCTCATATTGTCATGACATCTTGTTAAAGTTGCTTGAAAGGTGCACTATTGAAATTATAAGCATGTGACACACTGAAGTTTTGAGTTCAATGTAAAGGAGTCCAAATTTTGAGAAAATTACATTTTTCATGAATTATGATTTCAATGTGTTATGATAAGAATTTATATGGTTTTATACTTCATATGATCATGTCATCTTGATGAATTTCTCAAAGAATGGATTTTTGAAAAATTTGCATGTCTAACAGTGATACAGTGAGCAATTCATTGTAAAATTTTTGCATTTTGAATAAAATTTGACTTGATTTGAATTGTAGTTTCAATGTGTGAAAAAGTGTTGTATATGAGAATGTTTAATGTTGGAGAAGGTAATTCCTCCATAAGTGAAACAAAGTGTTTATGTTGCAATGTGTGTGAAAATGTGAATTTGCGCTCCTTCTTAGTTGATTCTTTGATTTTGGGTTTTTTGATCGTGAGTGTAATGTGTTATGTTATTCTAAGTGAGTCCTTGTTGTTGTTGAAGTTTTAGTGTCATTCGAGGATAAATGCTATTCTAAGTGGGGGAGAATGTAAAGCCCTAAAATGACCCAAGGTGAACCAGAGCTTCGTGAATGTTTCTGGAGTGAAAGTTAAAATCAGTTATATTAGTGCTCTTAGGCAGTGTTTGAAGTGTGGTTATGTTTGGAGGTCAAACGACCAAGAATGTACATGACGTTCGGAAGGTGTGCCTTAGAAAGTAATTGTGTGTCTTGAGGTGTTTGAGTGAGTTTTACCTGTTTGTTTTAATTGAAATTGATGTGGGATGTTCCTAAGGCCTAGATGACTTAGTTTAAGGGTTTAAATTTTGGGTACGAATTCACCTAAGACCCACGAGGGGCCCTAGAAGAGGACCCCACCTCTTGTCAAGAAGCTGCAAAAACAGTGATCAAACGACGACCCAAGAGATGGTTCATTGGTCAACCAACGGTCCATAGACCATAGAAGTCGATTGACCCTTATCAGCTCGCCAAGAATGCATATCGTAGAGTTGCAGTCCCAATCGACGGATCCCATCAACGTGCATCGATTGGGAGACGGTCTGTTGGTGATGGGGGCGTAGGTGGTCACTGTAAAAGTTGTAATTTTCTGCTTTGGTTTTGAGTGTTTGGTAAATTTACCCCAAGTCTTTTATGACCCTAGGAAGTTATTTTTAGGGTTAGTTAGGTATATTAAAGAATTTCAAGCCCTAAGACCTATTGTTAGACCTCATATCCTAAAACCCCAAAACCCTTTCCCTTAGAATTCTCTCTCAAGTCTCTTTGGAAGCTAGAAGTCAAGAAGAGCTAGGAGGGATGGTTTGGACGTGTTCTTCATAAAAAATCAACGGGTTGTCTTGCATTATAGGTATGGTATCCATCTTTGAACCCTCTTCCATTCAAGGAGTCCTTTCTAAAAGATTTCAAAAAGGTTTTTCAACTGTACTTTCTTCTCTCTTTGATTCTAAGCAAGGGTCTTCTTGTAAAAGTGTTTCAATGATTCAAATGTGTTTATTCTAGCATGAATTGATGATTTTAGGGTCAAAACTCTAATGAAATCATGTTGATACACATTCCAAACTTTTCGCTTTAGAAATAGGTTAAGTGAGCATGTTTGTGTAAGGTAAGCACTTTGGTTCTCTTGTGTTGATATTATAATTTACCCAAAGACCTAAGGTCCTCATATTGATGAAATATTGAGAAATTGGTTATAGGTGGTGATGGGTTGATTCAATGGTGAGTTGATTATATTGTATAATTCTTAATATAAATTGCTCTTGAGTGGTATGGTCCACCTTCTTAGTGGCGGTGTTTATTTGATGAACTTGATATTTCTTAGTATGTATTGTGAATGTGGTTTTGAAGGCCTAATATGTGAAATGAAGTGATATTGAAAATCTGTCATGTATTGTGTTTTGTGAAGTTTGAATTGTATGTTTGACCTAGATTATGCCTAAAGGAAAAATATGATTGTGTGAAGTATGTAAAATGTGTGATTTGATAAATGAATGTCTAAAGCTTGTAGAAGTAATGAGAATGAAATGATGCTTATATGCAAGGTGTGCTCACATGTACACGCACACACTTAAATGAATGTATAAAGCTAAGTTGAGTAAAAAGGGAGTTTGGGGTGAACTTTCTTCGTGAGTTGAGATGAACTGTTTAGAAACTACCCCACTATTCCTAATGATCTTTCTAAGATAGGTTTCAGGATGAATGCCCTTCGGGAGTGTAAGATGTGGTATTCACTATTTATCGTTAACCTATAGTTTATAATATTAAGAATCTGTGGGGAGTTATGCATAGCATAGAGAGGATATGAAGAATGGGTTATTACACTTCGTGAGTTGAGATGTGGTATCCCAATGTACCTCTTGAGATGAGTACTCCTTCATAGTAGAGAATGAGTTAGTAGCAATCTCCTTATAGCTTAACTATGTGCCCGCATAGGTGTAGCTATTGGGAAAGCCATGTAAAATGTAAAAAGTATGACCTTACTCTAGGAAAGTGAGGATACCTTATTCGATAGGGGTTAATATCGAGATTCTATGTCTAGATCTCATGGTCTATGTTATTTAAGCTATCCCCAACAAAAGTAATGAAAGTACTAAGTCTTCTAAAATAGTGTACTACTTAGGGCAGGTAGTGGAATGAGACGCTATTTATCCGTTGCACTAGGTAGGCATTCAGAAAGGGGTGTTTTGGTGAGTCTTATGTGAAATGAATGAACTAAGTCTTCCAATAGAACTTTCTACTTAGGCTAGGTGGTGTTATGGGACGCTATCTATCCATTGTAGTGTGTAGGACCTTCCGAAAGGGAAGACTTGGTGCCAAACCTTCTAAAAGAGTGTACTACTTAGTAGGTGGTGGTATGGGAAGCCATCTACTCATTGCACTAAGTAGGAATTCCGAAAGGGAAGTCTTTGGTGTTTTGTTTGTGTTCTTCTAAAGTTTTGTGATTGAGTGGTGACTTGTTCTCCAAAGGTGAGTAAGCTCATGGTGGGTAGTCTTAAGGAATTCCTTTGTGTGGATTGAAGGAGGTATTTAGACGTTTTCTTCATATCATACATTGGAGAGTCTTAGTATAACCTTGGTTAGGAAACTCCTACGGAAATGGGTTCACTTCCTCTTTGGCAATACCTTGGAAGTTCACCATTGTTGGAGGCTTTTAATTCAATGTTACGTTAAAGGAAATTCACTATAAATGCTAGATAAGTTCAACGTAAAGTTTGGTAAGTTACTGTAAAGTGTATTTTCAGTTGTAAATTATGGAAATCCTTATCTAATTATTAAATGATGTTTCTTATAATGTTTTGTTTCTAAGTTCATAAATGTTATAATTATTTAGTATGAAAGCTTATTTTACTAAAATGTCCTTTTCTGCATGTTTTTGCATATGACATACTTAGTACATTATTTTGTACTAACGCATACATTTCTATACTCTATAAGTATAGGTTTGAAGCTTTTGAAGGTTTGAAGGTGAAGCTTGGCATAGTTCCTCTCAAGAAAAAGTATGTCCTCATATATTCGAGTGCATAGTCCTTTTCTTAGTTTCTAATTAGAGACTTACTATGTATTTTTCTTTTAATGTAAAGGGACGTGTCCCAAAGATATTATGTCGTGTCTTGAGATTGGCTATTGACGATGAAATTCTCTAATTATTTATGAAAGACTAGTTTTTTATTAAATGTCTTGAAAAGTTATAAATTCTGCACTACTTTTTATGTCTTATGTAGTGAACGATAGTTAAAGGGCTTGTACAAGACCCCAAAGGGTCAAGTAAGCCCTGTCATGACCCAAGGGTTCCCTCTCTTCTAGGGGGTGCTTGAGGGTCGTTACACTATGTAGGATAAAGAAAGATGTTACCAAAAGTAAAATGAAGTAATAAATTGAACTCTAACTAGGATGACCTTAGGGGTTTGACTTTGTCTAGGTAGGGATATGGGACTCTACCTATACAATGCACTAGTAAGACTAGAGAGAAGTCTTAGAAGGATGTTCTTATGTTTTATGCTTTTATCAAATAAATGTTATGCTTATGTTGGTTCTTTAATTTTGTTAATGGTATATTATTCTAATTATGAGGATGAATTCTTATAATGCTATGTTATGTGAACTTTTACATTATTCATGATCCTTTGGTTAGTTTGTTTGGTTGAGTGGAGTTATGGGTATTCACTTTACTATTGCACTAGTAGTCTTGTTGAAGAGTTATGGGTAAGGGTGTCACTTATATTATAATGTTAGAACTTGTGAACATGCTTTATGGTTATAAAATGGTGGTAGAGTTGCATTGGCTATGAATTCTATTATGCTATATACATGTTGACTTGGCTTAACTTGATGATGTTGGTCTTGTGTTGAATATGCTATTGTCTTAAGAGGTACATGATTATTGTCATATATGTGTTTCTTGGTCATGCATAAAGCTTTTAAAAATAACTTGGCATGGTTTAATCAAATTTCCCTTTTTAACATGATTTCTATGTTAGGTGTGCATATGTTTCAATACTTAGTACAAGTGATGTACTAACTCCTATTTCTCCCTTTTCCCCAACATTTTATGTTCCGGTCGTTGAAGGACTTGTGACCACTTTTAAAGGAAGGCTTGGATCATTTCTACAAGTGTGGGTATGTCCTCATATTCCGAGGATGGTGCCTTTTCTCACTCTACCTATGTTACATTGTTATAGTCTAAAGACAATCATTTCACTCATTTTGTTTGAAGATATTGTTGTAATCCCTAAGTTGCCTTTATACATTTGTATAAGGTCTATGCCCACATTGTTCTATTCCGTTTAGATGGTTTAATATGAGACATCCCTATTAAGACTATATTGTGTCTATACATGTGAAATAGAGGTAGAAGACTAAGCAAGCTTCTTATCGTGAGAAGTCTATGTAAAATTCCTGTATATATATTGTGTGTAAGCGAAAGGTCTAAGTAAACCTCCTTACGTAGATTTAGATGAAAATGAAAAGTTTTAATTTTCCGCACTTTTTAACCTATGAATGTAATGATGAATGCTAAGAGGTTAGAGGACGACAAAGCCGATTATGTTTGGGGGGTTCTCCCAAGATGTGACAAACTTTGCATTAAATCATGAGATTGAATATTTTTAGGGTCGATGTCTCATTAGACCACGTCTATGTATATTCTCAATCAAAATTGTGAAGCGCGCCAAACTTATGAATGAGAGACTATGTGATATTTAGGAAACTCTCATCTTCTTGCATTCCTATGTCGTGCCTCTAGATTCTTATTATGTGCTTTACCTAAACATTGTATCGTTGTTATAGATATGGATACTCAAAGGGCAGCCGCAAGAAGGGCCGAAGACGGCATTGCTAATGCTCATGACAACCAAGCTCCTCCACAAGACAACCAAGTGCCTCCATTTTAAGGAGTTTTTATGGGTGATGAAGTTTCGATTGTTCGTCCACTGATGACATATGGAGAGATAAGGGTAGCTTTTCACAATTTAGCCCAAGCCATGACCTCTACAGGAAATGATGTTACCTCTCAATTCCAAGATATGACGACCTGAGTGGATAGGGAGGTTGGACGCCGAATGCCTCAACATGATAACATTATGGCTTCTTATTTAAGAGACCTTACTAGAACAAAACCACCTATGTTCTTCGGTTCAATTATGGATGAGGACCCTCAAGATTTCCTTGATGAAGTCTATAATATTCTCTATGCTATGGGTATGACCTCAATGGAAAAGTCAAAGATGATGGCCTATCAACTCAAAGATGTGGACCAACTTGGTACATACAGTGGAGGTATAATAGGACACTAAGATGTGGTACGATGACTTGGGAGATCTTTAAGAGGGCTTTACTTGATAGATTCTTTTCTTAAGAGTTGAGGGAAGCCACAGTGGAAGAATTAATTAACTTTCGTCAAGGAGGTATGAGTGTGCTTGACTATTCTTTAAAGTTTACTAAATTCTCCAGTATGCTCCATCCTTTGTGTATAACCCAAGGGATGAGATAAGTCATTTTCTTACAGGGTTGTCCAATGACTTGATAGAAGAATTCCGTTAGTCTATGCTACATAATAATATAAGTATTTCTTATCTGATGGTCCATGCTCAACAAGTGGAAAAAAGTAGGCTAAGGTGAAAGAATAGGTAGGCCAAGAAGCAAGGTCATATTAATGTGGTTCTTCTAAGGGTAGGCTTGACATTCAAGACATGAAAAGGTTCAGGAATAGGTTTTCTAACAAATTTCATCCATGTTACCAATGTCTCGTGATTATAGGGTGTCTAACCCTAGGTTTCAAAAAGGAAGAGGTACTAGTTCACCAAGCATAAAGCCAACTTGTGAAAAGTGTGGCAAGAAACATTATGGTGATTGACTCGTTGGGACGGACAATTTCTTTGCATGTGGAAAGAGTGGACACAAAATAAGGGACTGACCTAATTTGAAGGGGCAACACAAAGGAATAGGGCAACCCAACCTAGTGTTCTAATGTTGATTCTCCAAGAAAGAATCACTTTTATGCACTTCGCTGTAGGGGTGAACAAGAGAGTTCTCCCGATGTGGTGACTAATTGTTACATGTCTTCACTATTGATGTTCATGCTTTAATTGATCCGGGTGCTACATTATACTTTGTTACTCCTTTGATAGATAGCAAGTTTGATATCTTGGCCTATGTCCTAAATGAACCTTTTATGGTAACTACACCGGTAGGCGAGTCGCTGGTCGCAAATAGGGTTAATAGAAATTGCCCTATAATGTTTCCCAATTGAATTACTAATGTTGAATTAGTAGAAATTGATGTGGTTTATTTCGATGTTATTTTGGGGATGGATTAGTTACATGAATGTTTTGTTTCAATTGATTGTAAAACAAGAATTGTTAAGTTCTGTTTTCCAAATGAACCCATCTTAGAGTGGAAGGGGGGAAATTCTATTCCTAGAGGTCCTATCATCTCTTGTCTTAAGTCTTGTAAACTGATCTCATAAGGGTGTTTATATCATATTGTAATAGTCAAAGATTTAGACTCCAAAATCTTACCATTGAGTTAGTCCCCGTAGTGAGGGAATTTCTGGAGGTCTTTCTTATTGATTTTGCTAGAATCCCTCCCGAACGGGAAATTGATTTTGGTATTGACTTGCTAAAGCATATTAACCTCGTTTTAATTCCTCGTTATCCGATGGATCCATCTGAATTGAAAGAGTTAAAAACTTAACTCGTAAACATACTAGACAAAGGCTTCATTAGACATAGTATATCTGCATGGGGTGCACTAGTATTGTTTGTGAAGAAAAAAGATGGGTCCCTTAGAATGTGCAATGATTATCACTGTTTCAATTATGTCACTATTAAGAATAAGTTTCCTCTCCCTTGGATTGACGACTTGTTTGTTCAACTTCACGAGGCAATCTACTTTTCAAAGATTTACTTGAGGTCAGGGTATCACCAACTTAGGGTAAGAGGTGAGGATATACCAAAAATGACATTTCGAACTAGATATAGTCACTATGAGTTCTTGGTAATGTCCTTTGGTCTCACTAATTCCCCTACAGCGTTTATGGACATAATGAATGAGGTGTTTTGAAGTTACCTTGATTCATTTTCCATTCTCTTCATATACGACATCTTTGTTTATTCGAAAAATGAGGATGAACACATGGACCATTTTAAAGTGGTATTTAAAGTACTAAAGGAACACCAACTATTTGCAAGGTATAGAAAATGGTGTTTTGGTTAAGATCGGTGGCGTTTCTGGGTCATATGATATCTTGTGAGGGAGTTGAGGTTGATCTAACCAAAACCTAAGTAGTGAAACATTGTCCTAGACCATTAACTACAACAGATAGTAGGAGCTTCTTGGGTCTAGCGAGATACTATAGGAGGTTCATGGATGGTTTTGTGTCCATTGCATCTACTTTGACTTCCTTGATCCAAAAGAGTATGAAATTTTGAGTGGTTGGAGGCATGTGAAAGAAGCTTCCAAATCATGAAAGATAGGATTACCTCTGATCCGGTGTTAACATTACCGGAGGGTACCAAGGGATTCATTATATATTGTGATGCATAGCGAGTGGGCTTGGGGTGTGTGCTAATGCAACATGGGAAGGTAGTAGCATATTCCTCTATAAAACATAAGGTGTATGATAATAATAATCCAACTCATGATCTTCACTTACCGGCTGTGGTAATTCCCTTAAAAATATGGAGGTATTATCTTTATGGGGTTCATGTTGATGTGTATATTGACCACAAGAGTCTTCAATATGTGTTTACTCAAAAGGAGTTGAATCTCCGACCAAGAACATGGTTGGAATTGTTGAAGGATTATCATATGAGTTCTCTTTACCACCCCGGAAATACAGTGTGGTGGCGGATGCTCTACGTCGTATGACCATGGATGTTGTGCCTCATGTACAAAAAACTAGAAAGACCTAGTGACATATGTTCATAGGTTGATCTCGTTTGGGTGTTAGATTGGAAGATTCCCCAAATGGTGGTTTTACGGTCCATCATAACTCCTAATTAACTTTGGGTATTGAGGTGAAGTATAAGAAACACCTTGATCAATCATTGATGGAGTTGAAAGAATCAGTTTTTGGTAAGCTTAATGAGTTATTCTCCTTAGTGGGGATGGTGTTGAGGTATCAAGAAAGGTTGGGTGGTCCCAACTTGATGATTTGACAAATCTGATTCTTGAGGAAGCTCATGGTTGCCATTACTCTGTTCATCCGGGTTCTACTAAGATGACCTTACAGAAGTTTTTTGGTGGGATGGCTTAAAAAGAGACATAACAGAATTTGTTGGCGAGCACCAACACCAAGGTGGCTTACTCGAAGAATTGAAAGTTCCCACTTGGAAGTTGGAAAATATTAATACGGACTTCATAGTGGGTTTGCCTCGGACTAGAATGCAAAAAGACTTTATATAGGTAGCGATAGATAGATTGACAAATCCCGCTAATTTTATTCCCGTCAAGTCCACTTACTTGACGGAGGATTATGCAAATATCTTCATAGATGAGATTGTATGTCTTCATGGTATTCCGTTATATGTCAAGCAAAGTATACTATTTAAACTCTTTTGGATATGCTTAGAGCTTGTATGATCGATTTCAAAGGAAATTAGGATGAACATATGTCTTTGGTTTTGTTCTCTTATAATATTCTATATCCATGGCTACTTTTGAAGCTTTGTATGGTAGGAGATGTCGATCTCCGGTTGGATGGTTTGATGTTCGTGGGTTTTTAATTCTTTGTCTCGAATTGGTATATGAGGATTTGGAAAAGATTCATGTCATAAGGTCTAGGTTAAAGACAACCTATAGTCTGCAAAGTCTTATACCGACAATAGAAGAAAATATCTTGAATTTAAAGAAGGTGATAAAGTATATCTAAAAATTTCACCCATGAAAGGGGTGATTAGATTTGGGAAGAAAGGGAAGTTAAGTCCTCGTTATGTGGGTTTCTATGAAATGTTTCAAAGGGTTGGCAATGTTGCATACAAGTAGAGATTACCTAGTTAACTACCTTCGGTTCATCCGGTGTTCCATGTAACCATGCTTAATAAGTGCATTGGTTATACCGAGTCCATTCTTCATATTGAGAGTCTTGGTGTTGATGAGGACCTCTCCTATGAAGATGTTCCTGTGAAAATTCTTGATCGTTAAGTGAAGAAATTCAGGAGCAAAGAGGTTGTTGTAATACTCTAAAAGTTCATGACGTAATGTAGAGCATCACATGATGAAATAATCCTTAAAACTATTTTTCTAGTCCTTAAAAAATGTTTATAAACTATTTAACAAGTTTAAAAGTAAAGGCATCAATAAATGTCCATGATGTCTGAAAAATAGCTAAATTGAACTAGTTGACGTCCCTATGTTTGGTGAAGGTTTGGGAGAGTGATATGAAGTCCAAAAACTTTAAAAAGATTTTAAATGGGTATAATGTAGTACAAATGGTCCAAATGTCCATTAATGACTCCCCAAGGACCGCCCGAAGGGTCCTTGAGGAGGAACCAAACCTTGGCAGGCAATCTGCCAAAGCAGCTTGCGGCAGCCTAGAATTGAAGGCAATTGCGCGACGCGCAGCTGACACGTGGGGTGGAAAAATTTGCCTTACAACGTGGGGTCTCCACGAGGCTTACTGCCTCAACCCGGATTTCAAAAATAAAAGGTGAAATTGACCCCTAGACGCGCAGCGTCTTCCCAGATTTGTTAATGTCATATTTTAAGCATTTTGACTTCACAAAAAGACCCAACTAAGGGAGAGGTATTCTGGGTAATTTAGGGGTGACTATGTATTGACTAAGGGTCAGGTTTATGTCATTTTTCACTCACCTAAATCAAATTCCCAAAAAAAAAAAAAAACTCTCATCTCTCTCTACTTTCTATATGCCAAAATCTTCCATTGAAAAAGCAAGAAAGCTTGAAAAAGAAGACCAATTTCTCTAGGATTTCACTTGAATTTCGTGGATAAGATTCATTAAGGTATGACTTCTTTACTCTTGGGATTTCTTTCCCCAAAAGGTTCTTTCAAATTTAATTTCTAAGTCACCAATTCCAAGGGTTTTTCTCTTCTAATAGGTTTTCTTCTAAGCATGAAATTGATAATTGATTGTGGTTAATTATAATTGCCTATGATTAATTAAGTATATATTGTTTAGTAATTGATGATAATTGTTGGAAATTCGTGTGGATCATGTCCCTTTGCCCGATTCCCCAAATAATGGATCTTGCTTATAAATTGATGGGAATAGAAGAATGTATTGATTGTTAGGCTTAGTTTATATATTATAATTCATTCATGGACTGACTAGGGTAATGTGGGTTGGAATTTGATATTTTTCTTAAAGAATTCATGATAAATCCTATTCCTCTAACCCTAGGTTATGAATTGAAGCTTATTTGGATAGTATTGATGCAATTGTTTTAGTTATTGTGTTAATTAATATTGTGTGGTGATATTACACCCATTGTTTCGTTGAATTGGATGGTTGATGGTAAAACCTTTGATAATGGCTTGTTAAAGCGTTTTTCTAAGTCTCGTGATCTCAATCCTTTACTTCAATTATGACAGCTTGTGTTTAGAAATGAAATTTTATTGAAGTATACCTTATGATAAGAGTTATAATGGTTGGTATGATGTTGATTTGAAATGTCTATTTATGTCTTGTTAGTTGTTGTCTAGGATGTAATGACATAAGGGTGGTGATAAATTTTCCAATGTGCCTTGTCATATTATGGTGATGCAAATGTGCTAAGCTCACATGTGTAAATTGTATTGAAAGGACAATACTCATGCAATTCCTATTGAGCTATGACAATGATTATACAAGGGGTAGACCCCTATGACCTAAACTAATTTATGATTATTAATGAAAGACATTTAAAAAGGGACTCCATCTTAGAACTTAGTGAACTAGAAGTGAGGAGTGTCCCTTCCCACATAGGGAAGCTAGGTCACTAATGTACTTATGAGATTGGAGACTATAAAACATGTAGCATAAAGTGGGTCGCAACTACATCTCCTAGTTTGTGAATATGATTCCCCCATATTAGATAGTGGATCTTCATAGATGATATGTTCATGTTTCGGTAATACCTTTGCAAGTAGTCCACCTTCTTTTGGTGTTGGGTTCCACGACACTGGATTCCACATGAGCTCATGCGGTCTATGTCGGTTAAGGCATGATGTTACTGTATGTAAAATGACGTAAAAAAGTGAACTCTAACTAGGATTACCAAAGGGGTTTGGCTTAGTCTTGGTAGGGGTATGGGACTTTACCTATAAATTGCACTAGTTAGCCTTGAGGGAAGTCGTGGAAATATGCTCTTATGTGCTTATATGCTTATTGTAAGACCCCCAACATGATTTAGGGTGTCTAGAGACTAACATGTTTTCCCTAAGTGTATGAGGTCCTAAAATGGTTTATAATATGGTATTGAGGTAGTGGGTAAAGTTTGAGGTGACTTAGAAGGGAAACGTCAAGGGATGACCAAGACGTTCGACGACTAGTCACCTATGTTCCTTTTAAATCTATACCTTCTTATATTTGTATTTTATGAGCTTATGAAGTCTTATAATAAGTAATAATGTTTTTTTGTAGGCAGTACATGGATTTTCAGGAAGTTTGGAGGTCAAACGTCCAAGAACGTCTAAGACGTTTGAAAGTTAGCCCTTGAGACATTCATGTGTGTCTTGAGTGTGCCTTGCATGTTTTGATGTGTTTTACGTGTTCATTTTTTGCGAAACTTGCATGGAAGATATTCAACATGTTAAGGTGTATATCCACTTTTGAAATGTCCATGTACAACTTCCCAAGGGTCCTGCAAAATGGCCAACAAGAAGGATCCAAAGGCTATAGGCAGTGTCAATCGACTGAACCAAACAACACCCCATTTGTTGACAAACGTCCCGTCAATGGTGGTGTAATCGATGGACACTTATCCTGGATAAGGATCATTCAAAAGACATCCCAAAACTCAATCAACGGAAGACACAGATGGTCCGCCGATAGACCTACTGGGTGTCGATTGTGGCCGTTGGTGCGGGCTTTGTCAAGCTGCCTGCGCACTTTTTCATTAATGGGGAGAATGGGAAATTCACCCCACGTGATAACCTGACCCTAAATGGTTTATTTGGTGATTTTTGGGTGTATTTATGGGATCAAAAAGGTGATCAACCCATCCCTAAACCAATTCTTACAAATTAGACTTCCCATCCAAAAATATTCTCTTTAGAACCTCCATTAAAGGTGAAGCTCAAGAACAGCTTGGAGGTTGTACTACTATGTATTCATCATCATGTTTTAGAGGTTTTATTCTATGTAAAGCTATGGTGATCCTTCATCTCTAGTTATCCTTCCATCTAGAGGGTTAATCTTAAAGTTTTCAAAAGAGATTTCATCATCAAGCTTCTACTTCTTCAATCTAGCCATGGGTTCTTTCTATGAACATTTTTGAAGGTTTAATCATGATGAATTGATGTTAATGTATTCATTTTAAAGTGAATTTCAATCCAATTGCATTGTGAATCCATGTCCCTTCCGAAACTAGATTTAGCCCTTGTATGTGCATTGTGATCGTGGCTTGTTATTGGTTTAATTGTGATTTTACATTGAATTGGTAATGTATACTTTTATTTAATTATATTCATGACTCTTTGTTGATTAATGATCCAATTGGAGAAATCTATGAAGATTTGAACATGACTAGCCTCTGCCTCTACGTGTTCACTGTAACATTGATCTTGAAGTGCATTAAAATGGAATTCGATTATGTTAAGATGCTTGTAGTTACTTCCTTAGGTTAATAGTATGTTTGAATTGTGGGTATGGATTTTGTATGATCAAAGTAAAGAAGGTTTGGTATGAATTGATCTAGGTTCTTCTAGTGTATGAATCGATAATGCAATGTACATGAGGTGATCTACATTCTAGGATTAATGAAGCATGATTTTGTCTTCTTTTCTATCTATTCAGACACTTCATAACATGTACATATTTATGAAATATGATTGATGATCAAGGCTTTGGGGAATTGGTATGATTGCCTATTTCCTCTACTCTCTATTGAATTTATAATTTAGTGAATGTGTTGGTATCATGATCTTGTAGGAATTTGAGTATGGTTTCGTTTATGTTAATGTATGTTTAGCTACTTCCTTGTTCTTGAGTTGTTGATGAAATAGTTATATTGATCAAAGGTGATCAAGGGTTGATGAATTTGTAAGAATTGCTCTTCCCTCTACTTTTCTATATTATTGTAGTTGATGAAGCCTTGTATGGCATTGTGTGGTATGGTCAACTTATGGTGGAGGTGTTTGCTTTATTGTCATTATATATGTGTTTACTATGTCCTTGAAGGCAAATTGATGAATATATGAGTGTGTGGTTATGATGATCACCCTATGTGTAACTTGTGCCTAGTCTTCTACTCTTGTTATGAATCTAGGTTATGTGTTATTGTTATGACCATGTGAATGATCATGTTAGGGTTGTGTGTAGGTTCTGACATTAATGAAGTATTGAGAAATAATGACCCCTACCTATGTACCCCTATGTGAATGCATGAATAGCAAAAGTTAGGAGTCTTAAGTGTAATATGAAGTTGGCTTGTCTCCTATGCTATTATGTGTTATGTGGTCTATGCTTTGTTGTGTATTGTGTTCCTAAGAGGGTGGCTGCCTCAATGTGTTATTGATAGCCATTATGTGATCAAGTTGACCAATGCACACACACCCTCACTATACATGCATGCTTACAAGTAGTATAGGATCATAGTGTATAGTGAAATGTTGTTCTGATATTCATTAGTGTCTACTACTTTGTTTGTTAAGCTTATGTCTATGAAAGTATGATATGTGCTTCCTTAACTAGGATGACTTGATAGGTGTACTAGTATGGGAAAGAGTATAGACTTTGTCTATGCATTGCACATGTGTACTTTGATAGGATAGTTCCTAGGTTCGGTCTCTTATGTACATGGATATGAATGTATGAGTGTGTTATGAACGTGTCTTATATGGTATAATGTTACGTATGTGGTATGATGAAGTATGATTAAACCAAGTGTCTAATTGTTTTTATATGAAATCATGGCTCATATAGTTACACTTGTACACTTATGCATGAATGAAATGAAGTATGAACATGTGTGGATTTAAAGGGTTATGTGAAAGGATTTGTCACAAATATGTATACATGCACACATGTATTACGATCTAGTCAAAACAGGGGCACTTGGAAGGTGTTCCCAAGGGTACCATAAACTTGATAGTGCTTATGATATATGCTATATCCATGTGAAAGGGTTTCTCACATAATTTAGGTTGATGCACTCTCATTTATAACCTATAAGCTAAGCATATAGGGATTCAATATCCTAAAGCATAATTTTATAATGTAATATTAATAAAGGATTTTAATAAAATGAACTTAGCTTAGCACCAGGTGAACTTGAATATGAGTGGTGTCTCTTCCCAATGTGGGAAGGAAGGTCTACCATAAATCTCATGAGGTGGATAGCCTCATAGCCCAAGGTTACAGAGTGATGTTTCCATGATGGCCTCCAAGTTCCATAAAATATGCTTGCCACATAGTATCTAGCAAGTGAATTAACTTAGTATTCTAGCATGTGTTAATGTTCTACCTTGGATAGGTAAGAACACCTTTTCTTTGGTGTAAGGCTCTACAACGCCAAATTTCATATTTAGCACCGATGGTCTTAGTGTCGGCTAAGGCTTAGCTTCCCTAATGTAAAATGGACAATGGAGTTAAAGTAAATGACTAAGTACCCTAACTAGGATAACCTAAGCGAAGACACTTAGCATAGGTGGAAGTAATGAACCCACCTAGACATTGAGCAAGTAGTTATCTAAGGGAGTCCGAGGATAGTTTTCTAAAGTATGTGCATCTTTTTATGGTTCTCTTAAATGATAATATGTTAGTGTATACATGATTTGATGATACGCATAATATGGAGTTCTAATGTGAAGTGTGTGCCTTGTCTATGAAGTGGTTCTATGATTGCATGTGGCAAATTAAATGGTTGTATGTATGATTTCCTTGTGGTCTTAAGGTGATCCTTGAGCATGTATAGTGTTATGGGACATTACTCATGCATTTCACCAAGTATCACTATAAGGATTACTTGGGAAAGTCAAGAAGTTGGAATAAAAGGAGTTCACTGTAAAAGGAAAGTAGTTCACCGTAAAGTGAAAGGAGCTCAGTGAAAAGTGACCTCAAATGTGGCTTAAATTCTGTATGTGATTTTATATGGTGTTTGGACATTGAATATGTCTATATGAAGTATGTTAATGATATAAATGCTATTGTATCAAGGTTTTATGAAGTTTTAACCAAAAGGCATAATGCACAATTTCAAGTTAAATGTCCCTTTTAAATGCATGTTATGCATGGTTGTCATACTTGGTGCATTCTTGTACTAACACCATTCTTCTCTACTTTCTACACAAAGTGTATGTTATGTATTCTTAAAGAAGGTCTCTAAGGTGAAGGGTTTGATATGTAATCCAAAACTCAAGGAAAGGAATCCTTATGTCAAAGTATTCCTAAGTGATATACTGTGATTTCACAGTATTTTTAATGTATTTTCCTTAAGTTTAGTGTGTGTCCAAAAGCCCTTTTTATGTAAGTTTCTCTTTATTTGCAGGAAATCTGTCTAAAGATGAACGCGGGAGTTTTTGAGCAAGAAATGCAGAAAAGTTACCACATACGGGGCCTGTGACGGTCCGTCGAGCTTGTGACGGCCCATAGGTGGCATCATAGTGAAGCTGCTGAAGGATGATGGGGAAGTCTCACCTAAGTGTGGGATTACGAAATTCATGACGAACCGTCATAGCGACGACGGTCCATCCTGCTGGTTCGTCGTGATGATCAGAGAAGTAGTCTCAGTACCCAAATTCCAAGAATTTTAAGTGTTATGGAATGGAGACCCTCGATGGACCGTCATGCTTGAAACGGTCCGTCATACCTGTTCGTCGAGGGTAATGAAGAAAGCAGCAGAAGGATCTGTAAAGTATGGGATGACGGAGGCCATGATGGTTCGTCGTGACCACGACGGCCCGTCACGAGGTCCGTCGACCCAGCCGCGTTTTGACAGATTTTCAGCAAATAGAGTCCTTCTTTTATTAGGTTTTTGTTTTTTATAAATAGTTCGAAAAACTTCGGTTTTGGGGTTAGACTCTCTTATAGTTAGATTCTCTTATGTTAGACCCGTTGTTAGTAGACTTTGTGATTGTGATATACTTTTGAAGAATCTTTAGTCCTTGATTAATTTCAGTAATTGATACAATTTTTTTGGAATTGATTGTTGGTGCGTTTGTTGATTAATCAAGTGAACTTCTAGATTTTATTCTTTCTCATTGAAGTAAGTGAATGAATTCTTATATTACATATATGAATATTGTGATTATGACTATGGGTAACTAAAGTCCATAACTAGCGTTGTGGGAACCATGGGTGAATAATAAGGTAAAATCTAACTAAAATAAAAATTCTAGAATAGTTTCTTGCATTTATTGATAATTCTTTCGTTTAGAAGTCTTTTTAACGGATGGACAATGTTAGAACTCGCCTTAATGCTACTTGCCAGACCAAGGAGGTAGATAATAGGAAAAGAATTATCAACATAGATTTAGTGTATACTATCTAATAGGCTAGTATTGATTGGTACGAGGTAATAACTTAGTCAAATATCGAATACAATGCTTAATATGAGGTAAAGGTAAGGGTTAGAATAGTAAAACACGCAGCCGGACCAAGGTGCGAAGTGAAATTTTCTATATGCCGGACCAAGAATTTAGAAATACATAACTTATCACTTTGCATGCAAGATACTAGGAGGAATTGTTATAGTTAGAATTATCAAGTTATGAACCTGTGGGGTACACATAAACCCTAGTTACTTTTATTAATTTATTAAACTCCAAGGTTTGATTCTGTTAGTTGGTTACTTTAATTTAGTTAGTTATATTTATTAATTTAGAAATAAAAACCCCCCTTTTATTGTCTTTTGTTTTCTAAGGAAATAATCGACTAAATAATAGTAATAATAGATTGAAGTTAAGTCTGAACTATTTTCCTCGTGGGAACGATCCCAACCTCATTAGTTGGGTTCTTTACTTCATACGACTGATTTACTTCTTATTTGAGAAGTAAGTTTGAGCGTATCACTAAGTCATGTATTTATTGTAAAATCAACTTATTATTGTACTTATGTGTTATGTTATAAGGGTCGTGTCCCTAATGTAATCTAATGATGTTGAGTCTATGATAGCAAAGAGACTTAGAGTCTAAGTATGTTATATGATATTTTATATATATAAAGTGAAGTTTCTAGCATATGATGTGCTATGAAAAATTGTCCGCTAAATTTACTATGACAAAGCGATAAATGAGAACTATGGACTTGTATAAGACCATCGAGAGGTCAAGTACTCCAAGTTACTTCTAGGTGGTGCTCCTCAGATGTGACACTTATAAATGTAAATGATATGTATATGATGATTTTACATGTTAATAACACTAAGTGATATTTTTTTTTACTTATGAACATGTGGTTTGTCTATATTGCTAAAGTATGATTATGTCTACTCTTAATGATATAGTATGTAAAGTTGGGAATTTCTTATACTTCTTGTTGGGTTTACATGGTTGAGTGAGGTTATGGGGCCTTACTTAGTCATTGCACTAGTGGACTCAATGGGGGTGTATGAGTGATTGTCTTGCTTAAATTATGATATTATGAACTCTTATGCATGCTTGTTGATATTATAACTTAATGATTGAGTTGTCTCGATTATGTGCTCAATTATGTTCATATGGTTATTGACTTCACTAGGCTTGGTATTGTTGGTCTTGTAATGTACATGTTCTTGCTATAAGGAATATGTGCTTATTGACTTGTGTTGGTTCTTGAATATTCATAAGGCTTTTCAAAGTAACTTGGCATGATTTTATCAAATGTCCCCTTTTATCATGATTGCTATGTTGTGTGTGCGTATGTGCCCATACTTAGTACAAGTGATGTGCTAACTCCATTTCTTCCTTTGTCCCAAACATTTTAGGTTCCGGTCATTGAAGCGTTCGCGACGACTTTTGAAGGAAGTCTTGCAATCATTCTCCAAGTGGGTATGTCCTCAAGTCCTAGGATGATGCCTTGCTATTACTCTAGATATATTTCTTTGTTGTAGACTAAAGACGATCATTTCATTCTGCTTGTTCAAGATATTGTTGTAAGCCCTAAGTGGAATTTATACATTGTGTAAGGGCTTATTCCTATGTTGATTTGACTCTGTTTAGATGGTTTAATATGAGACATCCCTTTTAAGTCTATGTTTATGTATCTTATATATAAGTGTCATAAAAGTAGATGACTATTTTATTTCTTATACGAAGGGTCTATGTATACTCGATATGAATATATTATGTGTAAGTGAGAGGTCTAATTAAACCACATGAAATAGTGAAAATGAAAAGTTTTAAATTTTTGCATTTTTAACATATGAATGTAATGATGAATACTAAGAGGCTAGTCCTAGTACTCTGCAAGGACGAGGATGTTGGTTACGTCTAGGGGGTACTTCTCGAATGTGACAAACTTGGTATCAGAGCATGAAGTTTGATATCCCTAGAAATGATGTCTCATTAAACCACGTCTATGTAGATTCTTATTCATAATTGTGTAGCACGCCACACATATTAATGAGAGATTATGTGATGCTTAGAAACTTTCATCTTTTTTCATTCTTATGTCGTGCCTCTAGAGTCTTATTATGTGCTTTCATCTAAACATTGTATCATGGTTATAAGTATGAATACTCGAAGGGCAGTGGCAAAAAGGACCGAAGAAGGCATTGCTAATATGGGGGATAATGACAACCAAGCTCCTCCAAAGGGAAACCAAGTGCCTCCCCTTGAAGAAGTTGCTATAGGTGATCAAGTTCTGCTTGTTTCTTCACCTATGACGGATGGAGAGATAAGGGCGGCTTTTCTCAATTTTCTCCAAGACATGACCTTTCAAGCTAATGTCGGCACTTCTCAAGTCCAAGATATGACGGCCCAAGTGAATA
This sequence comes from Solanum pennellii, assembly GCF_001406875.1. Lineage (NCBI taxonomy): Eukaryota > Viridiplantae > Streptophyta > Magnoliopsida > Solanales > Solanaceae > Solanum > Solanum pennellii. The sequence continues at coordinate 57,395,291 of NC_028641.1, forward strand.
GAGAGGTTGAACCACGAGTGCCTCAACGTGCTAGCAATATGTCCACTCGTTTGAGAGACTTTTATAGAATGAACCAACCTATGTTCTTTGGTTTAAAATCGGGTGAAGAACCTCAAGATTTCCTTGATAACGTCTATAAGATTCTCTATGATATGGGTGTGACCTCAATAGAGAAGGCCGAGGTTTTGGCCTATCAACTCAAAGATGTGGCCTAAACTTGGTATGTTCAATAGAGGGATAACAGGGCACTACGAGGTGGTCCGGTTACTTGGAAGATATTCAATAGGGATTTCCTTGATATGTTCTTTCCTAGAGAGTTGAGGGAAGCCAAGGTGGAAGCATTCATCAACCTTTGTCAAGGAGGTATGAGTGTACTTGACTATTCCTTGAAATTTACTAAATTGTCCCAGTATTATCTATCCTTGTTGTCTAACCCAAGAGATGAGATAAGTTGTTTTCTTATGGAGGTGTCTAATGACTTGGTAGAAGAATATCGTTCGACCATTCTTCATGATAATATGAATATCTCTAGTCTCATGGTTAATGCTTACCAAGTGGAAGAAACTAGGTTAAGGAGAAAGAATGGGGAAGCCAAGAGGGCCTAGACTTATGAAGGAGATTCTATTCTTACTGATCGTATCATTTCTTGTGTAAAGTCTTGTAAGATGATCTCTAAAGGGTGTTTAAACAATATTTTAAGAGTCAAAGCTTTAGACTCCGAAAATCTTCCCATTGATTTGCCCTTTGTAGTGAAGGAATTTCCAGATATCTTTCCTAATGACTTTCACAGAATCCCTCCCAAAACGGGAAATTGGTTTTGATATTTACTTGCTACCGGATACCAACCCCATTTTAATTCCTCCTTATCGGATGGCTCCGACCGAATTGAAAGAGTTGAAGGATAACCTCAACGACCTACTAGACAAAAGATTCATTAGACCTAATATTTCTCCATGGGGTGCTTTGGTATTGTTTGTGAAGAAGAAGGACGGGTAACTTAGAATGTGCATTAATTATCTCCAACTCAATAAAGTCACTATTAAGAATAAGAATCATCTCCCTCAGATTGACGACTTGTTTGATCGACTCCAAGGGGCAAGCTACTTTTTTACGATTGACTTGAGATTAGAGTATCACCAACTTAGAATGAGAGGTGAAGATATACCAATAATGGCATTTCGAGCTAGATATAATCATTATGAGTTCCTAGTAATGTCTTTTAGTCTCACCAATGCCCCGGCGGCATTTATGGATCTCATGAATAGGGTGTTTTAAAGTTACCTAGATTCATTTTTAATTGTCTTCATTTATGACATCTTGGTATATCCGAAAAAATGAGAGTGAACACATGGAGCATTTGAGATTGGTGTTACATGTGTTTAAGGAACACCAACTATTTGCCAAGTATAGCAAATGTTAGTTTCGGTTGAGCTCGGTGGTATTTATTGGTCATATAATATCTATTGAGGGAGTTGAGGTAGATCCCAAGGAAAATGGATGGGGTGAAAAATTGGCCTAGGCCATTGAATCCAACCGACATTAGGATTTTCTTAGGTTTAGCGGGATACTATAGGAGGTTTTTGAATGGTTTTGCAGCCATTGCTTCTCCTTTGACTACAATAAACCAAATCAATGTAAAATTTGAGTGGTTGGAGGCATGTAAAAGAAGCTTCCAAATTTTGAATGAGAGGCTTACCTCCACTCGGGTATTGAGTTTTACCGGAGGGTACCAAAAGCTTTATTTTATATAGTGATGCATCCTGAGTGGTCTTAGGGTGTGTCCTTATGAAACATTAGAAATTAGTAGCTTATGCATCTAGACAACTCAAGGTGCATGAGAAGAACTATCCAAGTCATGATCTTGAATTACAGGTCGTGGTAAATTCCTTGAAAATATGGAGGCATCTTTTGTATGGTTTTCATGTTGATGCGTATACCAACCATAAGACTCTTCAATACATCTTTAATCAAAAGGTGTTAAATCTCCGACAAAGAAGGCGGTTGAAATTGTTGAAAGATTATGACATGAGTGTTCTCTACCACCCCGACAAGGCCAATGTGGTTGCGAATTCTCTAATTCATATGACCATGGGTAGTGTGTCTCATGTAGAAGGAGCCAAGAAAGACCTAGTGAAAGATGTTCATAGGTTGGCTCGTTTTGGTGTTAGATTGGAAGATTTTCCAAATGGTCGTTTTATGGTCCATCATAGCTCTGAATCATATTTGGTGGTTGAGGTGAAGTCCAAGCAACACCTTGATCAATCATTGATGGAGTTGAAAGAATTGGTGCTTGGTAAGCTGAATGATTCATTGTCCTTAGGGGGGATGGTGTCTTGAGGTATCAAAGAAGGTTTTCTATCCCCAATATTGATGATTCGAGAAACAGGATTCTTAAATAAGGTCAGGGTTCCCGTTATTCGATCATCTGGGCTCTACTAAGATGTATCATGACCTTAGAGAAGTGTTCTTGTGGGACAACTTGAAAAGGGACAGAGAAGAATTTATTGCAAAATATACAAATTGCCAACAAGTGAAAGCCGAGCAATAAAAGCCGGGTGGTTTACTTCAAGAAATCCAAGTTCCCACTTGGAAGTGGGAAGAAATTAACATGGATTTCGTTGTAGGTTTTCCTCAGACACAAAGCAACATGACTTTATATGGGTGGTTCTGGATAGATTGAACAAGTTCACACAGTTTATTCCCGTCAAGTCAACTTACTCTGCGGAGGATTATGCAAGGATCTTCATAGATTAGATTGTGTGTCGACATGGTATTAAATTATCCATCATATCGGATAGGGGTGTACAATTCACATCTAAGTTTTGGAGGTCATTCCAAAAAGGGTTAGGTACAAATGTGAAGTTAAGAACCGCTTTTCATCCCCAAACGGATGGTCAAGCATAGCGTACTATTCAAACTCTTGAGTATATTCTTAGAGATTGTGTGATCAACTTAAAAGGAAATTGGGATACACATTTTCCTTTGGTTGAGTTCTCTTATAACAATAGTTACCACTCAACTATATTTATGGCTCCTTTCGAAGATTTGTATGGTAGGAGATGTAGATCTCCAATTGTATGGTCTTAAGTGGGAGAGTCTTCACTCTTTGGTCTCGATTTGATTTATATGAATTTAATAAAATTCATATGATGAGGAATAGACTTAAAACAGCCTATAGTCAGCAAAAGTCTTATGCTGACCATAGGAAAAAGGAATTAGAATTTGAAGAGGGAGATAAGTGTATCTCAAAGTTTCACCCATGAAAGGTGTGGTGAAATTGTGAAAGAAAGGGAATTTTAGTCCTTGTTATGTGGGTCCCTATGAAATTTGGCAAAGGGTTGGAAATGTCGCATACGAGTTGAAATTACCTAGTGAATTAGCTTCGGTTTATCCGGTGTTCCATGTTACCATGCTTACGAAGTGCATAGGAAATCCCGAGTCTATTCTTCCTATTGAAGGTCTAGGTGTGGATGAGAATTTCTCCTATGAAGAGGTTCCGGTGTAAATCCTTCATCGTCAAGTGAAGGGATTGACGAACAAAGAGGTGGCCCGTAGAGGTACTATGGAGAAACCACCTAGTAGAGGGAGTAACATGGGAGGCCGAGGCCAACATGAAATCCCGTTATCCTCATCTGTTTCCCAATTAAGGTTAGTTGTTCCTATTAAATATGAAAATAATGAATAATATGAATTCGACTTATTTTCAAAGTATGTGCATATGTTGGTAAAGAGAGTGTCAAAATGAGCTATCAATGAGAAAAGCTTTTTGTGTTAACCTGCGCTTATGTGAAATATTTGTTTTGTCTTCTTGATATTTTTAGTTTATTGATTTTGTATTAGAAAGAATAGCATACGAACTCTTTTATGTCTTTTTGAGGTCATGTTGATGTTGATATGGTAGTTCCTCATCATGTGTTATAAAATGTTGAGCTCTTATGTGAAGATATTGATGTTTTGAGTTGTTGTGTGTAACTGCCATGATTATGTGTTAAATGGAGTGGTGAAATCACTCCTATGAGCTGTGACATATGATGATTTTATATTGTTATTGGTTGGGCTTCTAGTATTGGGTTTATCCTTTCCCTTCAAAAGATTTTAGTGTCATTCGGGGACGAATGTTCCTAGGGGGGGGGGATAGTGTAACACTCCGACAGTCCATGACATAACATAGAGACTCACATGATGAGCTAAACCTTAAAACACTGTTTATAAGCCTAAAATAGTTTTTATAAACAATTTAGGAAGTTCTAGAGTCAAGGCATCAAGAAGCGTCCATGACGTCCGGAAACTAGCTAAACGAACAAGTTGACGTCCCTATGTTTGGTGAAGGTTTGGGAAGGTCATACGAAGTCCAAAACTTGTAAAAAAGACATTACATAGGTACAATGTAGTACAAAAGTTCCAAACGTCCAATAACGACTCCTAGAGGACCGCCGGAAGGGTCCTTGAGGAGGACCCAAACCTTGGCGAGCAAGCTGCCAAAGCAGCTTGTGGCAGCCTAGAATTGAAGGTCACTGCGTGATGCGCAGCCGACATGTGAGGTGGAAAACTTTTCCTCACGACGCGGGGTCTCCACATGTTTTACTACCTCAACCCGGATTACAAAAATATAATGTGAAATTAACCCCGCGACCTGCAGCCACTTCCCTGATTCGTTAATGTCGTATTTTAAGCATTTGTACTTCACAAAAAGACCCAATTAACTAAGGGATATTTTGGATAATATAGGGGGTGACTATATAATGACTAAGGGTCAGTTTTAATTCATTTTCAGTCACCTAAATCAAATTTCCAAAACAAAACCCAAAAAGGTCTAATCTCTCTCTACTTTCTCTATAGAAAAATCATCCATTAAAGAAGCAATAAATCTTGAGGAAGAAGATCAATTTCTCTAGGATTTCACTTTAATTTCGTAGATTAATCTTCATTAAGGTATGGGTTCTTCACTCTTGGGATTTCTTTCCCAAGAGGTCCTTTCAGAGTTGATTTCTAAATCACCCGATTCTAAGGGTTTTTCTATTCTAATGAGTTTTCTTCTAAACTTGAAATTGATGATTGATTATGATTAATCATGATTCTATGACTAATTAAGTATATATTGTTGTGTAATTGATGATAATTGTGGTAAATTCGTGTGGATCATGTTCCTTTCCCCAATTCCCCAAATATTGGATCTTGTTTATAAATTTATAGGAATTGAAGAATGTATTGATTGTTAGGCTTATTTTATCTATTCTAATTCGTTCATGGACTGCCTAGGGTAATGTATGGTAAGAATTTGATCTATTTCTTTAAAATTCATGATAAATCCTAGTCCCCTAACCGTAGGTTATGGATTGAAGCTTATTTGGATAGTATTGATGCAACTGGCTTAGTTATTGTGTTAATTACTATTGTATGGTGATATTACACTCACTGTTGGGTTGAATTGGATGGTTAATTGTGAAACTTTGGATGATGGCTTGTGAAGGAGATTTGGTAAGTCTTTTGATCTCAATCATTTACTTCAATTATGATTTCTTGTAGTTATTGATGAAGTTATATTGAAGTATACCTTATGATAGGATTGATTAGGGTTGGTGTGATGTTGATTTATGGCTTGTGAGTTGTTGGCTAGTATGTAATGAAATAAGTGTGGTAATGAATTTCCCTATGTTAATGTCGTAATATAATGATGTAAATGTGTTAACCTTACATGTGTGAATTGTATTTGAAGGACAATACTCATGCAATTCCAATTGATCTATGACAATGACTTTATAAGGGGAAGAATCCTATAACCTATACTATGTTATGATTCTTAATGAAAGACATTTCAAAAGGGATTAGCTTAGAACAGAGTGAAATAGAAGTGAGGAGTGTCCCTTCCCACATAGGGAAGGTAGGTCACTAATGTACTCATGAGATTGGAGACAATAATGCATGTAGCTTAAAGAGGATCCCAACTATATCTCCTAGTTCATGAACTATGTTTCCCCCATAGAAATACTAACTAGTGGATCCACATAGATACTATGTTCATGTTTCGCTACTACCTTTGAAACTAGTCCACCTTCTTTCGGTGTAGGGTTCCATAAAACCGGATTCCACAATAGCTCATGTGGTCTATGTCATTTAAGAAAAGATTTTACCGAAAGTAAAATGAGATAACAAAGTGAACTCTAACTAGGATGACCTAAGGGGTTTGTCTTAGTCTAGGTAGGGGTATGGGACTCTACCTAAACATTGCACTAGTAAGCCTTGAGGGATGTCATGGAAAGATGTTATTATGTGCTGATATGATTATAAATGTAAATGATATGCATATGATGATCTTACATGTTAATGTCACTATGTGATATTGGTTTCACTTATTAACATGTGGTTGGTCTCTACTGCTGCAGTATGATGATGTCTGCTATTCATCATATAGTATGTAAAGTTGGTTATTTCTTATGCTTCTTGTTGTGTTTACTTGGTTGAATGAGGTTATGGGGCCTAACTTAGTCATTGCACTAGTGGACTTAATGGTGGTGGATGAATCATGGTCTTGATTAAATTATGATATTATGAACTCTTATGCATGCTTGTTGATATTTTAACTACATGATAGAGTTGTCTTGATTATGTGCTCAATTATGTTAACATGCTTGTTGACTTGACTAAGCTTGGTATTGTTTGTCTTGTGATGTACATGGTCTTGATTTAAGGAATATGTGCTTATTGACTTGTGTTGGTTCTTTAATAGTCATAAGGCTTTTCAAAGTAACTTGTCATGCTTTTATTAAATGTCCCCTTTTAGCATGATTGCTATGTTGTGTGTGCATATGTGCCCATACTTAGTACAAGTGATGCTCTAACACCATTTCTCACTTTGTCCCAAACATTTCAGGTCCAGTCGTTGAAGGGTTCGGAAGAATTTTGAAGGAAGTCTTGGAATCATTCTCCAAGTGGGTATGTCCTCAAGTCCTAGGATGATGCCTTGCTATTACTCTAGCTATGTTTCTTTGTTGTAGTCTAAAGATGATCATTTCATTCTACTTGTTCCAAGATATTATTGTAATCCCTAAGTGGAATTTATACATTGTGTAAGGGCTTATACCTATGTTGATTTGATTCCGTTTAGATGGTTTAATATGAGACATCCCTTTTCAGACTATGTTTATGTATATTATATCTATGTGCCATAAAAGGTAAAGACTATGTAATCTTCTTATACGAAGGGTCTATGTATACTCGATATGAATATATTATGAGTAAGAGAGAGGTCTAAGTATTCCTCATTAAGTAGTGTAGATGAAAGATTTTAGATTTCCCATGTTTTAACCCTATGAATGAATGATGAATGCTAAGAGGATAGTCCTAGCCCTCTCTCAGGACGACGATGCCGTTACATCTAAGGGTACTTCCCTGATGTTACAAACTTGGTATCAGAGCATGAGGTTTAATATCCCTAAAAACGATGTCTTATTAAACCACGTATATGTATATTTTTATTCATAATTGTGAAGCGTGCCACACTTATGAATGAGAGACTACGTGATGCTTAGAAACTCTCATCTTCTTGAATTCCTATGTCGTGCCTCTAGAGTTTAATTATGTGCTTTAACCTACACCTATTATCGTGGTTATGGGTATGAATACTTGATGGGCAGTGGCAAGAAGGGCTGTAGAAGGTGTTGCTAATGTGGGGGATAATGACAACCAAGCTCCTCCACAAGGCAACCAAGTGCCTCCCCTTGAAGAAGTTGCTATGGGTTCAAGTTCTAGTTGTTCCTCCACCTATGACGGATGGAGAGATAAGGTTGGCTTTTCCCAATTTGGCTCATGCTATGACCTCTCAAGCTAATGCCGTCGCTTCTCAATTCCAAGCCATGATGGCCCAAGTGAATAGAGAGTTTGAACCCCGAGTCCCCTCAACATGACTTTGGCCTCTCGTTTCAAAGACTTTTCTTGAATGAACCCACCTATGTTCTTCGGTTCGAAATCGGTTGAAGACTCTCAAGATTTCCTCGATGAGGTCTATAATATTCTCTATGCTATTGGTTTGATCTCAGTTGAGAAAGTCGAGTTGGTGGCCTATAAACTAAAAGATCTGTCCCAAACTCGGTACGTGCAATGGGGGGATAATAGGCCACTTAGAGGTGGTCCAGTCACTTAAGAGATCATCCAGAGGGCTTTTCTTGATAGGTTCTTTCCTAGAGAGTTGAGGGAAGACAAGGTGGAAGAATTCATCAACCTTCATCAAGGAGGTATTAGTGTACTTGACTATTCCTTGAAATTTACTAAATTGTCAAGTTTGATCCATCCTTGGTGTCTAACCCAAGGGATGAGATGAGTCGTTTTGTTACCGGGGTGTATGAAGACTTGGTATAAGAATGCCATTCAGCTAAGCTTAATGATAATATGAATATCTCTCGTCTTATTGTTCATGCTCAACAAGTGGAAGAAAGTAAGCTAAGGAGAAAGAATAGGGAGGCCAAGAAGGCAAGGTCATATGAAGGTGGTTCTTCTAACGGTATTCATGACATTAAAGACAAGCATAGGTTCAAGAAGAAGTTTTCTAACCAGGTTCCTTCCAAGTTCCCCAAGGCTCGTCATAATAGGGTGTCCAACCCTAAGTCTCAAAAGGGAAGTGGTACTAGCTCACCTAGCAAGAAGCCAACTTCTGGAAAGTGTGGCAAGAAGCACTTATGGTCATTGCTTTGTTGGGACGGAAAATTGCTTTGGGTGTGGCAAGAGCGGCCATAAGGTTAGGGATTGCCCTAATGTGAAGGGGCAAGACAAAGGAAGTGGGCAAGCTCAAACTAGTGGTTCTAATGTTGATGCTCCAAAGAAGAATCGCTTTATTCACTTCGCTCTAGGGGTGAAAAAGAGAATTATCCCGATGTGGTGACCGGTATTTTACAAGTGTTCTCTACTGATGTTTATGCTTAATTTATCGGGGTGCTACCCTATCTTTTATTACTCCTTTGGTAGCTAGAAAGTTTAATATTTTGTCCTAGAGTGTTTCCTAATAGAGTTACTCATGTTGAATTAGTAGAACTTGATATATTTGATTTTGATGTCATTTTGGGAATTGATTGGTTGCATAATTGTTTTGCTTCCATTGATTGTAGAACAAGAGTTGTGTAGTTCAATTTTCCTAATGAACCCTTCTTAGAGTGGAAGGGGGGAAATTCTATTCCTAGAGGTCGTATCATTTCTTGTTAGCAGGCTTGTAAGATGATCTTTAAAGGGTGTTTATAACATATTGTAAGAGTCGATAAGTTAGACTACGAAAATCCTCCAACTGAGCCAGTCGCCGTAGTGAGGGAATTTCCGGAGGTCTTTCCTAATGACCTTCCCAGAATCCCTATCGAATGGGAAATTGATTTTGGAATTGAGTTTCTACTAGATACCAACCCCATTTCAATTCCTCCTTTTCATATGTCTCCGAACTAATTCGGCTCCACTAAAAGGACCTACTAGACAAAGGCTTCATTAGACCTAGTATTTCTGCATGGGGTGCTCAGGTATTTATGAAGAAGAAGGATGGGTCCCTTAGAAAGTGCATTAAGTATCGCCAACTCAATAAAGTCACTATTAAGAATAAGTATCATTTCCCTCGGATTGACGACTTGTTTGATCAACTTCAAGGGGCAAGTTACTTTTCTAATATTGACTTGAGATTAGGGTATCACCAACTTACTGTTAGAGGTGAAGATAGACCAAAAATGGAATTTCGAACTAGATATGTTCACTATGAGTACATAGTAATGTCTTTTTGTCTCACTAATGCCCAAGCGGCATTTATGGACCTAATGAATTGGGTGTTTCGAAGTAACCTAGATTAATTTTACATAGTGTTCATTGACAACATATTGGTATATTCAAAAAAATGAGGATAAACACATGGACCATTTGAGGGTTGTGTTACAAGTGCTTAAGGAACACCTACTATTTTCCAAGTATAGAAAATGTGAGTTTTTGTTGAGGTCAGTGGCATTTCTTTGTCATATCATGTATATGGAAATTCCTCATTGCGATTTTAAGCTCTTAAGCACCGTTTTCATCCTCAAATGGATGGTCAAGCGGAGCATATTATTCAATCACTTGAGCATATGCTTAGAGCTTGTGTGATCGACTTTAGAGGAAATTCCGATGAACATTTGCCTCGGGTTGAGTCTCTTAGTAGTAATAGTTATCATTCGACTATATCCATGTCTACATTTAAAGATTTGTATGGTAGGATATGTAGATATCCAGTTGGATGGTTTGAAGTTGGTGAGTTTTCACTTCTTGGTCCTGAATTTTAATATGAGGCTTTGGACAAAATTTATGTCATAAGGGATAGGTTGAAGACGGTCTATAGTTGGAAAAAGTCTTATGCCGACAATAAAATAAGAGAGCTTGAATTTGAAGAAGGTGATAAAGTGTATCTAAATGTTTCACCCATGGAAGGGGTGATGAAATTTGGCTAGCAAGGGAAGTTGAGTCCTTTTTATGTGGTTCCCTATTAAATTTTTCAAAAGGGTTTGCAATATTTCATACGAGTTGAGATTACCTAATGAACTAGCTTCAGTTTATCCGGTGTTCCATGTCTCCATGCTTAAGAAGTGCATCGGTGATTCCGAGTCCATTCTTCCTATTGAGGGTCTTGGTCTTGATGAGGACCTCTGCTATGAAGAGGCTCCGGTGAAAATCATTGATCATCAAGGAATTTAGGAATAAAGAGGTGGCATCCATAATAGTTCTGTGGAGAAACCACCTAGTTCACGGAGCAATATGGGAGACCGAGAACGAGATGAAGTCATGTTACCCTTATCTCTTTCATATTTAAGGTTAGTTGTTCCTAATAATAATGAATTAATGAGTTAATTTAAATTTAACTAGTTTTGAAAAAAATATGCATATTATTATAAAAAGGTTTTTGGTAACGTGAAGTTTCATGGAAAAATGTTTTTTTGCACTTATTTTATAATATTTTGAGCATGTTGAGCAGTTTATAAGTTGAATTTTTGCATAATTTACTCTTTAATGATATGTCGAACTCATGCTGTTGGGAGAAGGAAATTCCTCATGATTGTGATTTTAAGCTCTTATGTGTAGTAATTGAAGTATTGAATTGCTATGTGATGATGTCATGTGGTTATGATGAGTCGAGTTGTAATCATGTTGATTATGTATGTTTTTGGTTGGGCTGCTAGTATTGAGTCCTCTCCCTTCAAAAGATTTCATGTCGTTCAGGGACGAATGTTTTTAGGGGGGATAAAATAACACTCCGAAAGTCTAAAACCTAATCAAAAGCCTCACATGAGTGTCTACGGTTAGTAACACTGTTTTAAGTTCAATAATATGGTAAAAAGTAATTTAGGAAGTTTTAGAATCAAGACGTCACGAAACGTCCATGACGTCCAGAGACTAGTGTAAGAGGTGCTAGTGTGACTTGGTCTATATGACAAGGTTTTACGAGTCGGAATTTTATAGTATTTGATGGTAAGGTGTCTAACACGTATTAGAGTAGGTTCAGGGTTGAAATGTATGTGTACGACTCCCCAAGGACCACCCAAAGGATCCTTGAGGAGGACACTTACATTTTGGTTGTCATATTACTGTAGCCATTGACGGTTGCGGGCGTTGATTGTGAAAGACGGTTGGTTCAAGGTACTGTCGACTGGCCTACGGCCAGTAGGTCCGGGTGTCATAGGTCAGAGTTGAGTTTTCACTGTTAAGTTTAATTAGTTTCATTTAATTAGTTAGTTAGTTAATATAATGACCCGAGATTACCCCATAGAAGTTAGAGAATTCTCGATCAAAACACTGCGTACTCGACCTGTCGGAGGTCTTGTACAAGCCCTTTCGTACCATCCATTGCATACAAGTATGAAAAGTAGTGCAAAATTAGAATTTTTCACATGAAAATATAATACTTCAAAATATCTCTTCTATAGAACATAATGAAAGGCTAAGTGTCAAAGTCGTCATCTTAGACATACAAATATATTGGGACACGACACATACTTCAAACATATAGAAAAATAGTTATATCTATTACAATACTTTCAATAAGGAGATCTAAAACTCAAGATGTCCTCAAATCTAGTGAGGACATACAAACCTTTTAATTGAATGAACACTAATTCAAGCTTCCACTTTGAGACTCCTCTCAAACACCACCCACACCTCAAGAGATAGACAAAATGTATGGAATTAGTACAAACACTTGTACTAAGTATAGCATAATGCATAGAATCATGATAAACAGACTTTTTTTCTATAAAACATGCCTTTTTTGAGTAAAAATCATATTATAAGCATAATACCAAAATTTATCACCTTAGAAACATATAAGATATCACATAAGCATTTTATCAAATATTGAAGAATGTTACAACGAACTATATTACTTTACAGTGAACTAAGTTCAACTTCACAATGACCTATTTTAACTTGCAACCCTCTCACCAAAGGTTATCCTAACACTCACTAAGTGAGACGAAGAGAGATTTCCCATACACCCTCTCTAAGCACACCTAAATGATCCTTAAGACTACCTAAGATAAGATCATTCTTACTTTATTTGTTAAACTACCTACCTAGAATTACTCTATGACTCACCTAAGTAACAATTGAAGAGACCACCCATACACCCTCTTCAAGACTACCTATTCAATCCTTAAAGCCTCTAAATAAGAACTTTTGCATTAACATCCCTTTACTAAAGTCATTATGTCATTTAGAAAACAGTCATCACTTATGGATATTCACATAATGGTCTTTAAGAAGACCTAGGGCACTCACTCACTAACATCTTCAAAGCCTAATCGTGCATTGTCTAGATAGTGTCCCATTCCACTGCCTAAACTTCATAGTAGTTATCCAACACTAGCATGTATCCTACATGATGAGAATAGGCAATAACCGACATAGACCATACTAGCTAGGCATGGAATTCGAAGTCATAAACCTACTCCGATGGAGGGTGTTCTACTTGCCAAGGGAAGAACTAGGACACATCCCATGTAGTAACACGGTCAAGGAATATCGAGGTCTTTTATGCACTGTAGTCTCATTCTCAATTAGAGATACATTGTACTCTAGTCTTCTTCATAAGTAGAGCTACAAACCATAACAAATTCACTCGGTGCTAACCTTTGTTCTCATAGAGTAAGTTCAATAAAAATGGGCATATGAAAAGGTACCATCTGTTAGTCATTACCTAGTCATAATGCACCTACGAAAGATGGGTCAGCAAGGGCTGCCGCTCAATTGTCTATAAGGATAGCTCATTCTTAACATTCATTCTACATAGAAGGGCACCATCTTAGGTCTACCGATCCTATACTTTCATTCAAAATTCATCCATACACATACAAGACAAAGGTGCCTAAGCCTACTAAGTCAATATGTTCAGATTCATAATGTACATGTGTCAGGTATGGGACACAAGTCTACCAAAAAAGACACACACATCTTCACATATAGCATATCATTCTATAAGCACATAGGCATAACCCGCATAATCTATAGGTCATCCTATATACTACTATAGGCTCATCCATATAACCATCATGAGACTCTATAACAATGTAGGAAGAATCATGCATCAACTCTAAGACTACACACACAAAAGGACATAGTAATAGTCTAACATGATTACCTAACATCATGAATAAAAGAATACATACTATCACTTTAATAATATATATATATATATATATATAT
>NC_028641.1:57762621-57763269 GCF_001406875.1 Solanum pennellii
GAGGTAGTGAGAGAGGGTGAAGAAGGGGAAAATGAGCAGGTTCAGGATGAGAAATTACCACCCCAGCCTACCCCGGAGATGATTAATCAGGTTCTTACCTATCTTAGCGGGTTATCTGATCAGGGCCAGACACCTCCAGTGTTTTCTGCACCAGCACCTCAGGTTCAGGGAGTACAACATGCAGCTGCTGTGGCTCCCCGCATGGATGCCTCATTGGAAGTAGGCACGTTTACTCGATTGACTACAGGGTCTATAATGACAAGTGATCAGCATGAACTTTTCACTAAATTCTTAAAGTTGAAACCTCCAGTCTTCAAGGGTGCTGAATCTGAAGATGCCTATGATTTTCTGGTTGATTGTCATGAGCTGCTACATAAGATGGACATAGTAGAACGATTCGGTGTTGAGTTTGTGACCTATCAGTTTCAGGGGGATGCCAAAATGTGGTGGCGGTCGTATGTTGAGTGTCAACCAGCACAGGCAACACCTATGACTTGGGCATCATTCTCTAGCTTATTTATGGAGAAGTATATACCCCGGACTCTGAGGGATAGGAGGAGAGATGACTTCCTGAGCCTAGATCAAGGAAGGATGTCCGTTGCTGCCTATGAGGCTAAATTTCGTGCACTATCAAGGTATGCCACTCAG
>NC_028641.1:57763537-57828153 GCF_001406875.1 Solanum pennellii
CGCAGCCCAGTCAGCCTTTTTCTGAGTTTGGAGGTTATCCCCAGACTTCGTCATTTTCACAGAGACCTATGCTTGACTCCTGAAATTGTTTATGGATGTGGAGAGACTGGACATATTAGGAAGTATTGTCCAAAACAGAGTTACAGAACCCCAATAGTTAGAGGTAGAGGTGGTCATGGTAGAGGCCGCCATTCTGGAGGACATGGTGGCAAAGGTAATGGTGGTCACCAAATCAGTCGGGGTGGCGGGCAAACTGGAACTACTGCAGCGCAACATGGTAGGAGCAATGGACAGACAGGTGATAGGGCCCATTTTTATGCTTTCCCCGGAAGGTCTGAAGCAGAGACATCTGATGCTATTATCACAGGTAATCTTTTGGTCTGTGATTGCATGGCTTCTGTATTATTTGATCCTGGATCCACATTTTCATATGTATCTTCCTCATTTGCTACTGGTCTTGATTTACATTGCGATTTGCTTGACATGCCTATTAGTGTCTCTACTCCTGTGGGTGAGTCTGTGATAGTTGAGAAGGTGTATAGGTCTTGCCTTGTGACTTTTGTAGGGAGCAATACCTATGTAGATTTGATTATCCTAGAAATGGTTGATTTTGATGTAATTCTGGGTATGACTTGGCTTTCCCCAAATTTTGCAATCTTAGATTGTAATGCTAAAACTGTGACATTGGCCAAGCCTGGGACAGATCCGCTAGTGTGGGAGGGTGACTACATTTCCACCCCAGTCCGTATTATCTCTTTTCTTCGCGCTAAGAGGATGGTTAGTAAAGGTTGTTTAGCCTTCTTGGCACATCTCAGGGATGATACTTCCAAAGTACCTTCGATTGAGTCTGTTTCGATAGTCTGTGAGTTTCTGGATGTGTTTCCTGCAGACCTTCCTGGTATGCCACCGGATAGGGATATTGATTTTTGTATTGATCTGGAGCCGGGTACTCGCCCCATTTCCATCCCCCCTTATAGAATGGCTCCAGCTGAGTTAAGGGAGTTAAAGGCCCAACTTCAGGAGTTGTTAGGTAAAGGTTTTATTAGACCAAGTGCATCCCCTTGGGGTGCTCCTGTTTTATTTGTGAAAAAGAAGGATGGAAGCCTTCGGATGTGCATAGACTACAGGCAGCTGAATAAGGTAACTATTAAGAACAAGTATCCTATTCCTCGAATTGATGATTTGTTAGATCAGTTACAAGGTGCTTGTGTCTTCTCTAAAATTGATCTGAGATCCGGTTATCATCAATTGAAAATACGGGCAGCAGATGTGCCAAAGACTGCTTTTCGAACCAGGTATGGGCATTACGAATTCTTAGTAATGTCTTTTGGGCTTACGAATGCCCCTGCTGCTTTCATGAGTCTGATGAACGGGATTTTTAAGCCATATCTGGATCTTTTTGTTATTGTATTCATTGATGATATACTGATATACTCAAAGAGCAGGAAAGAACATGAGGAGCATTTGAGAATTGTATTGGAGTTGTTGAGGGAGAAAAGGCTTTATGCCAAATTCTCCAAGTGTGAGTTTTGGCTAGATTCAGTGTCCTTCTTGGGGCACGTGGTTTCTAAGGATGGAGTGATGGTGGATCCTTCTAAGATTGAAGCAGTGAAGAGTTGGGTAAGACCTACTAATGTTACAGAGGTAAGGAGCTTTGTTGGTTTAGCTAGCTACTACCGTCGATTTGTCAAGGGATTTTCTTCTATTGCTTCGCAGCTAACAAATTTGACTAAGCAGAATGTTCCCTTTGTATGGTCGGATGAATGTGAAGAAAGTTTTCAGAAACTCAAGACTTTGTTGACTACTGCACCAATTCTTACCTTGCCAGTGGAAGGTAAGAATTTCATTGTCTATTGTGATGCATCTTATTCTGGTTTGGGTGCAGTGCTAATGCAGGAGAGAAATGTAATTGCTTATGCTTCGAGGCAATTAAAAGTGCATGAACGTAACTATCCGACCCATGATTTGGAGTTGGCTGCAGTTGTATTTGCATTAAAGCAATGGAGACATTATCTATATGGGGTCAAGTGTGAAGTTTATACAGATCATCGTAGTTTACAGTATGTCTTTACTCAGAAAGATTTGAATTTGAGGCAGAGGAGGTGGATGGAACTATTGAAGGACTATGATATCACTATTTTGTATAACCCAGGAAAAGCTAATGTTGTGGCAGATGCTTTAAGTAGAAAAGCAGGGAGCATGGTAGTTTAGCCTACTTATAGGTTTCTAGACGCCCATTGGCTAGAGAGGTTCAGACTTTGGCTAATGACCTTATGAGGCTGGAAGTACTAGAGAAAGGAGGATTTTTGGCCTGTGTGGAGGCAAGATCCTCTTTTCTTGACAAGATTAAGGGAAAGCAGTTTGCTGATGAGAAGCTGAGCCGAATTCGAGATATGGTATTACGAGGGGAGGCTAAAGAGGCAATAATTGATGAGGAAGGCGTTTTGAGAATTAATGGAAGGGTATGTGTGCCCCGTGTTGATGATTTGATTCACATTATTCTTACAGAGACTCAAATTTCAAGGTATTCTATACATCCTGGTGCAACCAAAATGTATCGCGACCTGAAGCAACATTTTTGGTGGAGCAGAATGAAGAGTGACATTTTTTATTTTGTTGCCCATTGCCCTAATTGTCAGCAGGTGAAGTATAAACACCAGAGGCCTGGAGGGACACTTCAGAGAATGCCCATTCCTGAATGGAAGTGGGAAAGAATTGCAATGGATTTCGTGGTTGGTCTTCCAAAGACATTGGGTAAGTTTGATTCTATTTGGATAATTTTTGACAGGTTAACTAAGTCTGCTCACTTCATTCCGGTCAAGATGACTTACAATGCAGAGAAGTTAGCCAGACTCTATATCTCAAAAATTGTTCGATTGCATGGAGTTCCACTTTCCATCATATCAGATAGAGGTACGCAGTTTACTTCTAAGTTTTGGAGAACATTACATGCTGAATTAGGTACTAGGCTGGATCTTAGTACTGCATTTCACCCTCAGACCGATGGTCAGTCTGAGCGAACGATTCAGGTGTTGGATGATATGTTTCGTGCATATGTGATAGAATTTGGTGGTCATTGGGATAAATTCTTACCCTTAGCAGAGTTTTCATACAATAATAGCTATCACTCAAGTATTGATATGGCCCCATTTGAGGCACTGTATGGGAGGAGAATTAGGTCTCCCATTGGTTGGTTTGATGCATTTGAGGTGAGACCTTGGGGTACCGATCTTTTGAGGGAATCGTTATATAAAGTAAAATTCATTCAGGAGAAGCTTCTAGCAGCTCAGAGCAGGCAGAAGGACTATGCAGATCGAAAGGTTAGGGACTTGAATTTTATGGAGGGTGAACAAGTCTTGCTGAAGGTTTCACCCATGAAAGGGGTGACGCGGTTTGGTAAGCGAGGTAAGCTTAGTCCGAGGTATATTGGTCCATTTGAAGTTCTAAAGCGCGTGGGGGAGGTGGCTTATGAATTGGCATTGCCTCCAGGACTCTCAGGAGTGCACCCGGTATTTCATGTGTCTATGCTGAAAAAATACCATGGGGATGGAAACTACATTATTCGTTGGGATTCAGTTCTTCTTGATGAGAATTTGTCTTATGAGGAGGAGCCTGTTGCCATTTTAGATAGAGAGGTCCGCAAGTTGAGATCAAAGGAGATTGCATCTATCAAGGTTCAGTGGAAGAATCGGCCAGTTGAAGAGTCTACTTGGGAGAATGAGGCGGTTATGCAAGAAAGATATCCACATCTTTTTTCTTCCTGTGATCGTTCGAGGACGAACGATGGGTAAATTGGTATCTATTGTAACAACCTGTTTAGTCGGTTCGAAAAGTAGAATTATTTTTGATAAAAAACTGACTGGGTCGACGGACCACGTGACGGACCGTCATGGTCGTGACGGATCGTGATGGACTCCGTCGTCCCATACTTGTGTAATTTCTTCTTCTACTCTCCTCATTACCCTCGACGATAAGTAGGACGAACCGTCATAGGCACGACGGTCCGTCGAGGGCCTTCGTTCCAAAACACTTCAACTCTGGGAATCGGGGTACGGGAGTATTTCTCTGAACTTCATGACGGACCTGTAGGACGGACCGTCACAGGGCCTTCGTTCTGAAACACTTCAACTCTTGGAATCTGGGTACTGGGATCGACTCTCTGAACTTCACGATGTACCTGCAGCACGGACAGTCGTAGATACGACGGACCGTCACAAGCTGCGTAACCCCGACTCGGTCAGACTTCCGCTAAATTTTTAAAAGGGTGTTTTGGACTATTTATAATTATTATTATGAAATTAGTGGGGTAATGTTTATAATTGAGTTAGTTGGGGGTTAAAGGAGATAACTTTAAAATAAATAGTGGGTTACTTTTATCATCTTTTATAATTGATTATATGATAATTAGGGTAAAAAGAATCTGGAGAAAGAAAAATAAAAAGAGGAGAAGGACGGGAACGAACGAGGGGAGCGAGCGATGTAGATTGAAAAGGTTCAAAGGCCTTGGGGAGGTAGCTGCTTGATTTCAATTCTTCAGTGGAGGTAGGTTATGGTTTAATTCTATGTGATAGATAAACTCTAAATAGCAATTGATATGTATTGAATTATATTGTAAAGTCTCCTATGTACTTGGTTGTGTGGCTGTATGTTCTTGATTGTATGGTTTGTGGTTGGCCTAAAATTATGAGAATGTGAAATTCTAATCTTGAACCATCTCTATCGAAGTAAGGCCTTGAATAAAGAAGGCTCGATGAAATTTATTAACGAAAGAAAAAGTGGTGATATTAAATGATAATTAACGAATTATTGGATCGGAGTGTCACGTTCCGACACAGCATTAGGGGATCGGAGTGTCACGTTCCGACACGGATTATTGGATCGGAGTGTCACGTTCTGACACGTATTATTGGATTTGAGTGTCACGTTCCGACACGGTATTAGGGGATCGGAGTGTCACGTTCCGACACAATAGCACTAAAGTCAAGAAATCTTGAATTTACTTAATGTACTCGAACTCAAAGAACCTATTTTCCCAAAAGAGTATGGTGTGGAGGCATGAGTCCTCATAGGCGTGCTTGATGTTGTGATTGATGGTGTAACCAATATGGTGTTGTTGTCTATGGTTCACGTGTTTGTTGTTTGCCACCTGTTAAGTATTGTAGTTGATTTTATACTATTGTTTAATATATACTGATTTCTATTTTGAGTTGACCGATGATACTTACTCAGTACATGTTGCCTCGTACTGAGCCCTACTTGTTTTCTTCTTTGTTTTCTTCTTTGTTGAATTGCAGCAAGTGTACCATCGACTTCGACTCGCCCTCAACTCTAGCCAGTCTCCAGCACATCAGATTTCAGGGTGAGCTATTATTCCTAGCTCGGGCTGGATTCTCTCCTTCACATCTTGATGTATTTGAAGTTCGGACATGGACCATCTTTTTACTTATTTTAGCTTCTTAAATACTCTTAGACTTGGTAATTTGAGGATAGATGTTCTTGATGTGATGACTTCCAGATTTTGGGAATAATAAGTGTTGAACTTTAGAAGTTATTTAATTGATTACGTTAATAAGTTTTGGATCTTTCGCATTATTTTTACTATTCATAATTGATATACTGGTAAATGTTGGGGTTTAGATTTGTTGGTTCGCTCACCTAGTAGGATAAGTGTGGGTTCCACTCGCGGCTCGTTTTGGGTCGTGACACTTGTTAAGCAATGTGAAAGTATATGTTATCTATGGATGTTATGTAGGTGATCATGTTAGACTATGAGCATGTGCTTATATGTGTAGTCTTAGATGTTGATACATGATTGTTCCTACTTGACTATATGAGTTTTGATGGTTACATTGATAATGATATAGTAATGTATAGGATAACATTAAGAATATAAGGGTCATTCCTAAGTGTTTTAAAGAATGATATGCTATATGTGATAAAGTGAAAGAATTTTGAGTCTTTTTTGGTAGAATTGTGTGCCTTACTTCATATATGAATGAATGTTATGAGATTATGAGATGTCTTGACTAGGTAGGCTTAGTGCACCCTTTTCATGTATGAATGAAATATATGTGAGACCTTCGAGGATACTAAGAAGGTCATGTACGTGGTAAAGGTTATATTATGAATGTTGAAGTTGAGAGTCATAATAATATCCTTCATGTAAAGAAATGGTGGACTTAAGGTTAATTGTCTGGAACGGCATCATATTAATCCTTAGAAAAGTCATAATGAGCTATCTTAGTCACTTTTGGAAGGTAGTCCTAGTGGACCTCCCTTGTAAGGTAAATGTGATTGGGTTATGAACTAGATAAGGAACACTCTTCATGTGATCCTTTAATATCAATTACTCTATGAGAACCAAGGCTAGTGATTATGTTATGTGAAGTAGCTCTACTTGAGAATGAGACTAGAGTACAATGTACCTCTACTTGAGAATGAGATTAGAGTACATAAAATCCCTTCATACTCCTTAGCCATGTGCCTACTTGGGATTTGTCCTAGTTCTACCCTTGGCAAGTTGAACACCCTCATCGGAGTAGGTTAGAAATTTGGATTCCATGTATACCTATTATGGTCTATGTCGGTTATTGCCTATTCTCATCATGGGGGATACGTACTAGTACTACAGAACTTTTATGAAGTTTAGGTGGTGCTATGGGACGCTATATAGACATTGCAGAATTGGCTTTGAAGGTGTTAGTTAGAGTTCCTAGGTCTTGTCCAAGACCATTACTTTAATGTCCTTTATGTGATCTGTGTGTCTTTATGAACTAATCAACTAATGACTTATGTTATGAAGTATGTAAAATAATATAAGTACCTATCTAGAGTAGTTAAGGGTTTTCTAGTTAAGGTATGAAGGGGTCATAGGAATAATCACTTCGTATCTTACCTAGATGAGTCTTAAGAATGACTCTACTTAGGGAAGATGCTGATTATGCGGACATGATCAAAACTTCAGAAGTCTTAAGGATTATTTAGGTAGTCTTGAAGAGGTCAATCATGGATGTTATCTTCTTGATCTACTTAAATAAGTCTTTTGGTAGACTGTCATGAGGAAATGTCATAGTGTCTATATGTTGCTATGTTTGATGTCTTGAAGTGTGTATGTGACTTATTATAAGTAATCTTAAAGGCCATTTAGGCATATCTAGAGAGGGTGTATGGGCGGTCTCTCTTTGTGTGACTTAAGTGAATCTTAGGATATCTTTAAGTGTGAAGATTACATGCTAAAGGGTGTCTTAACTGAAGAATAAGCCTCTTCACTATACAGTGAGATAATTCACTATAAAAGTGAATGAGTTCACAGTAATGTAATCTCTAAAATATGATTTTTGGTTTAAATGTTATCTTATGTGTTTCCAAGTTGTTTAATGATGTTCCTATGATTATAATATGATTTTTAAATGAAAAGATGCATATTTCCAATAAACGTCTGTTTTCATGATTTTTATGGATAATGCCATACTTAGTACATGTGGTTGTACTAACTCCATGCTTTTATCTATCTATATAGTTCTTGGTAGGTGAGGAGCTTTGAGAAGTGAAGACTTGGACTTATAAGATCATTCAACAGAAGTTGAAGTATGTCCTCACTTGACTCGAGGGCATATATGTCTTTTATGTTTTCATTCAAAGTGTTGTAATAGACTAAGTATTTCTATATTCGTATTTTGAGGTATGGGTCGTGCCCCAAGTATTCATGTGTCTTAAGATGATGAGACTGAGACTTAGTAATTCGTATTACTTTTATACAAAAGATTTTTTGAAGACTATATTATGTTTTGTGAAAAGTTTTAGTTCCGCACTACTTTTCACTATGTTTATGCGATGAATGATATGAAAGGTCTTATATAAGAATTTTGAGAAGTCAGTACGCCGGTTACAATCCGAGATTGTACCCAAACTACTAGGGTGTAGTCTTGGGAAGTGACATCAATCATGGACGTTATCTTCTTGATTTACTTAAGTAAGTCTTTTGATAACCTTTGGGAGAAGACTGTCATATTATGTATGTTGTTGTATTAAGTGAGAATGATTCTATCCTAGGTAGTCTAAACGATCTTTTAAGTTTGTGTGAAAGGGGTTGTATGGGCGATCGCTTCACAACTCACGCAAGTGAAACTTAGAATTATTTTTTGTTGGAGGATCTCATGGTCATATGTTTGGTATATTGTAAGTGTGTATATCTCATTATAGGTGGTCTTAAGGATCATTTAGGTGTGCCTAGAGAGGGTGTATGGGCGGTCTTTATTTGTCTTACTTAAGTGAGTCTTAGGATAGCTTTTAGTGAGGGAATCACATATTATAAAGTGTCTATGGCGAAGTTAAGAAACATCATTGTACAGTGAAGGAACTTCACTTTAACAGTAATATATGTCAATGTAAGATTGCTTAAAAATTTTCAAAATTGCTTAAGTGAATTATTATGTGTTTCAATGGTGTTAAATGTTGTTCTTATGATTATATTATGGTATTTAAGTCATAAAGAGCATGTTTCTAATAAATATCGGTTTTCATGATTTTATTCATTATGTCATACTTAGTACATGTGTTTGTACTAATTCCATGATTTTATCTATCTCTAAAGTGATTCATAGGTCAAGGTGTTTTTTTGAAGACCTAAGCTTGGATTAGAAGATCGTTCAACCAAGTTAAAGTATGTCCTCATTTGACTCGAAGGCATTCTTTTATTTCTCTTATCGAAGTATTGTAATAGACTTAGTAGTACTTATTTCTATTGAGTATGGGTCATGTCCCAAAGTATTCTTGTGTCTATGATTTGGTGAAATGAGACTTAGTATTTCCTATGAGTTTTATATGAAATATATTACTAAAGACTTATAGAATATTGTGAAAAGTTTTAATTCAGCACTACTGTTCATATTTTTATATTAGATGAATGATACGGAAGGGCTTGTACAAGACCTCCAAGAGGTCAAGTACGCCGGTTACACTCCGAGAGTGCCATATTTTCTAGGGTGTAGTCTCGGGATGTGACAATAAGAGTCTTCAATATGTGTTTACTCAAAAAGAGTTAAATCTCTGATGATGAAGATAGTTGGATTGTTGAAAGATTATGACATGAGTGTTCTCAACCACCACGACAAAGCTAATGTGGTTGTGGATGCTTTAAGTTGTATGACCATGTTGTGTGTCTCATGTGGAAGAAGGTAATAAAGACCTAGTGAAAGATGTTCATAGGTTGGCTAGAGTTGTTGTTTGGTTGGAAGATTCCCCAAATGGTTGTTTTGTAGTACATAATAACTCCGAGTCATCCTTAGCTGTTTAGGTGAAGTCCAAATAACATCTTCATCCACTATTATTGGATTTGAAGGAACCAGTACTTAGCAAGTTTAATGAGTCATATTTCCGGGGGGTGGTTTATTAAGGTACAAAAATAAATTATGTGTACTGGATGTTGATGATTTGAGGAATAGAGTGATATAGGAAGCTCATGGTTCCCGATACTCTTACCGTCCAGGTTCCACGAAGATGTACCGTGATCTTAGAGAAGTATATTAGTGGATTGCTTAAAAAGGAACATAGCAGAGTTTTTAGCTAGGTGTCCAAATATCCAATAAGTTAAACTCGAGCACCAAAAGACTAGTGGTCTAATATAAAAAATAGGTGTTCCTACTTGGAAGTGGGAAGAAATTAACATTGACTTTGTTATTCGGTTGCCTCAGACTAGGAGGCAAAATGACTCAATTTGGGTGATAGTGGATATATTGACAAAATCAGCTAACTGTATCCCCGTCAAGTATATTTATTCGGCGGAGGATTATGCAAGGATCTACATAAATGAGATTGTGAGTCTTCATGGTATTCCTTTGTCCATCATATCAGATAGAGGTTCTCAATTCACTTCTCATATTTGGGAGTCTTTCCAAAAAGGGTTAGGTACACAAGTAAAGCTTAGGACCGCTTTTCATCCCCAAACCGATGGCCAGGTAGAGCGTACTATTTATACCCTTGACGTTTAAAAGCTTTTATGATAGACTTCAAAGGGAATTGGGATGACCACTTGCCATTGATTGAGTTTCTCCTATAAAAATTGCTATCATGCGAGCATTTCAACGGCTCCATTTGAAACACTATATGGTAGGGGATGTCGGTCTCCAGTTGGGTGGTTTGAGGTTGGAGATTCTTCAATATTTTGTCCTGAAACATTCTTTGAAGCTTTGGATAATGTTTGTGTTATAAACGTGTAACACTCCGAAAGTGTATGACGTTAACTAGAGACTCACATATTAATCAAAGTATATTGCATAAATGTCCCTTTTTAGCATAATTTGATATTATATGTGCATATGGTCTCATACTTAGTACAAGTGGTGTACTAACATGTTCCCTAAACTAAAATGAAGTAATGAAGTACAAACAAACTAGGGTGACTTGAGAGGTTGACTTAGCTTAGGTTACGATCATTGAAGGGCTTTTGGAAACGACTTTGAAGAAGACTTAGAATTCTTAGTCATCCAAGTTGGGTAGGTCCTCTCTTTCCGAGGACAAAGCTACTATCAAGCTCGTGATGTTGCTTTAGTTTTCTGGACTTTTATGTTCTTTCATTTTTATTTGGATACTAGAAATTGTATGACCTATATGTGGTCTTATTTCATTGTTGTATGGGATAGGCCCAAATTGGTATACTCTTGTTAGATGGTTATGAGATGAGATGACTATTTTAGACTATGCTATATTCTGTATATCTATGTGCAATATAAGTAGAACACTAGGTAATCTTCATACACGAAGGGTCTATGTATACTCGATATACATACTATGTATATGTAGAGGTATATTGAAACCTCAGTGTAGAAGTAGTAAATAGTTTTAAATTTCACGCTAATTTTGACCTATGAATGTACTGATGTAAGCTAATAGGCTAATCTTAGTCCTCAAAGAGGACGACGACGCCGGTTACGTCTACGGGGTATTCCTGGATGTGACAAACTTGGTATCAGGGAATGAGGTTGAATATCTTTGAGTTGATGTCTCTCTCAACCACATCTATGTAGATTCGTACTAAAAATTGTGAAGCGTGCCACACTTATGGATAGGAATCTATATGATGCTTAGGAAACTCTCACTTTCTTGGAAGTTGAATATCGTGCCTCTACAGTGTTAGCTCTATGTGTTTTTAGCATGTAATCCTCTTATTGTGATTATAGGCAATGAATACTCGAAGAAACGCAGCACGAAGACTTGAGGAAGAGATTTCCAATGCGGGAGTTCCTCCCCGAGGTGATCAAGTTCCTCCTCTTATGGAAGAATTTAATAGTGACCAAGCTTCGGACAATCCTCCTTCTTTGACAGATGGTGACATAAGGGCACATCTTTTCTAAATGGACCAAGCCAATACTACTCAAGCACAAGCCGCTACTACCCAAGATCAAGCCATGACGACCCAAGATAATCTTGAGGTTGTACCCCGAGCAAACCAACAAGTGTCTACCATAACCTCCAATCTAAGGGATTTCACTAGGATGAATCCCCCTACTTTCTATGCGTCCAAGGTTGAAGAAGACCCCCAAGACTTCATTGATGATGTCTTCAAGATTCTTTATGATATGGGGTTGAATATTAGTGAGAAGGCCAAGTTAGCCACTTACCAACTCAAAGATGTGGTCAAAACATTGTATTTCCAATGGAGGGACTTGAGAAGTGTTCAAGAAGGCTTTTCTGGATATATTCTTTCCTAGGGAGAAGAGGTAACCCAAGGTGGTGGAGTTCATCAACCTTCGTCAAGGAGGTATGAGTGTGCTTAAATACTCGTTTAAATTCACTAAATTGTCGAAGTATGCTCCTTTTTTGGTTTCTGATCATAAGGAATGAACCGCTTTATCACGGAAGTGTTGGATGACTTTCAAGAGAAGTGTCGTTCAGCTATGCTACATGACAATATGAACATTTCTTGTCTCATGTTTCATTCCCAACAAGTGGAACAGGCAAGGGCTAAGAAAAAGATTAAAGATGCCAAGAGGGCAAAGTCTTTTGATGGTGGTTGTTCAAAAGGTAGGCTTGATATCCAAGACAAGCCTAGGTTCAAGGAA
The DNA here is from genome assembly GCF_001406875.1 of Solanum pennellii. Taxonomy (NCBI): domain Eukaryota; kingdom Viridiplantae; phylum Streptophyta; class Magnoliopsida; order Solanales; family Solanaceae; genus Solanum; species Solanum pennellii. The sequence continues at coordinate 57,775,597 of NC_028641.1, forward strand.
AAGCTTTATAATCAAGTTCCTTCCAAGTTTCCTAAGGATAGGGATGATAGAGTGTCTAACCCTAAGCATAAAAAGGGAAGAGATACTAGTTCACCAACCAGGAAGCCAACTTGTGGAAAGTATGGCAAGAAGCACTATGGTGATTGTCTTAAGGGAATGGATAATTCTTTTGGTTGTGGTAAAAGTGGGCACAAGGTTCGATATTTCCCAAATGTGAAGGGGCAAGACAAGGATAGTGTCCAAGTATGTGGTTCTAATGATGCTCCAAAGAATAATCACTTCTATGCTCTCCGTTCTAGAGGTGAGTAAGAGACTTCTCTTGATGTGGTGACTGGTATGTTGAAAGTCTTTTCCATTGATGTATATGTTTTAATTGATCTGGGAGCTACATTATCTTTTGTTACTCTCTGGATAGCTAAGAAGTTTGAGATTTTACCTAACATTCTAAATGGACCTTTTATGGTCTCTGCCTCGGTGGGCGAGTCAACTGTTGTAAAAAGAGTATATAGAAATTGTCCTATAGTGTTGCCCAATAGAATTACTTATGTTGAACTAGTAGAACTTGATATGTTTGATTTTGATGTCATATTGGGTATGGATTGGTTTCATGCTTGCTTTGCCCCTATAAATTGTGAAACAAGGGTGGTGAAGTTTAACTTTCCAAATGAGCCCATTTTAGAATGGAAGGGGGGAAATTCTGTTCCTAGAGGTCGTATCATTTCTTATTGGAAAGATTGTAGAATGATATATAAAGGGTGTTTATACCAAATAGTATGACTCCAAGATTTAGACTCCAAATTTCCTCCCATTGAGTCGGTCCCCGTAGTAAGGGATTTTCAGAGATCTTTCCTAATGATTTTCCCAGGAAATTGATTTTTTTATCGACCTGTTACCGGATACAAACCCCATTTCAATTCCTCCTTATCAGATGGCTCCAGACGAATTAAAAGAGTTGAATGCTCAACTCACAGATTTGTTAGACAAACGCTTCATTGGACCTAGTATTTCTCCTTGGGGTGTTCCGATTTTGTTTGTGAAGAAGAAGGATGGTTCCCTTAAAATGTGTATTGATTACAGCCAACTTAATAAAGTCACAATCAAGAAAAAGTATCCTCTCTCCCGAATTGACGACTTGTTTGATCAACTACAAGGGGCAAGATACTTTTCTAAGATTGACTTGAGATCGGGGCATCACCAACATAGGGTGAGAGATGGGGATATACCAAAGACGGGTTTTTGGACTAGATATGTTCAATATGAGTTCTTCTTAATGTCCTTTTGTCTCATTAATTCTCCAGCGGCATTTATGGATCTCATGAATAGGGTATTTTGAAGTTACCTAGATGCATTTTTCATTGTCTTCATTGACGACATCTTGGTATACTTGAAAAATCAGGGTGATCACATGGACCATTTGAGGATGGTATTGCTAGTACTTAAGGAGAACCAATTATTTTCCAAGTATAGAAAATGTTAATTTTGGTTGAGGTCCATGGCGTTTCTTGGTCATATTATCTCTAGTGAGGGAGTTGAGGTTGATCCAAGGAAAACTGAGGCGGTTAAGAATTGGACTAGACCATTGACTCCAACTTACATTAGGAGTTTCCTGGGTCTAGCTGGTTATTATCGGAGGTTTGTGGATGGTTTTGTGTCCATTGCATCTCCCTTGACTACCTTGACCTAGAAGAGTAAGAATTTTGAATGGTCGGAGGCATGTGAGAGAAGCTTCCAAATCTTTAAGGATAGGCTTACTTCCGCTCCGGTGTTGACTTTACCATAGTGTACCAAGGGTTTTCTTGTATATTGTGATGCATCCCGAGTGGGTTTAAGGTGTGTGCTTATGCAACACGGGAAAGTGGTAGCCTATGCTTCTAGACAACTTAAGGTAATCTTGAGTTAGCGGCCGTGGTTTTTGCCTTGAAAATATGGAGGCATCATTTGTATGGTGTTCATGTTGATGTGTATACCAACAACAAGAATCTACAATATTTGTTTACTCAAAAGAAGTTGAATCTTTGACAAAGAAGGTGGTTGGAATTGTTGAAAGATTATGACATGAGTGTTCTCTATCACCCTGGCATGGCTTATATGGTAGCGGATGCTTTAAGTCGTTTGTCCATGGTTAGTGTGTGTCATATAGAGGAAGCCAAGAAAGACCTAGTGAAAGATGTTCATAGGTTGACTAGACAGGGTTTTAGGTTGGAAGATTCTCCGAATGGTGGTTTTATGGTCCATCATAACTCCGAGTCATCATTGGTAGTTGAGGTGAAGTGTAAAACCCATCTTGATCAATCATTGATAGAGTTGAAGGAATCGGTTCTTTGCAAGCTTAATGATTCATTCTTCTTGGAGGGGGGATGGTGTTTTGAGGTATCAAGGAAGGTTGTGTGTTCCCAATGTAGATGGTTTGAGGAATCGGATTCTTGAGGAAGCTCATGGGTCCCATGACTCCATCCATCTGGGTTTGACAAAGATGTATCATGACCTTAGCGAAGAATTTTGGTGGGATGGTTTGAAGAAGGACATAGCGGAATTTGTTGCTAAGTGTCCAAATTGCCAGCAAGTGAAAGCCGAACACCAAAATCCGGTTGGTTTACTACAAGAAATCCAAGTTTTTACTTGGAAATGGAAAGACATCAATATGGATTTTGTGGTAGGATTGCCTTGGACACAAAAACAATTTGACTCAATATGGGTAGTTGTGGATAGGTTTACCAAATCCGCTCATTTTCATTCCCGTCAAGTCTACTTATTTGACAAAAGATTATACAAAGATCTTCATAGATGAGAGGTATTTCGTTATACATCATATCGGATAGAGGTGCACAATTCACATCTAGGTTTTGGTGGTTATTCCAACACGGTTTGGGTAACAAGGTGAAGCGTCCTATTAAAACCCTTGAGGATATGCTTAGAGCTTGTATTATTGATTTCAAAGGAAATTGGGATAAGCATTTGCCTTTGGTGGAGTTTTCTTACAATAATAGCTATCATTACTCTATATCTATGGATCATTATGAAGCCTTGTATGGTCGGACATGTAGATCTCCAATTAGATGGTTTGAAGTGGGTGAGTCTTCACTTTTGGGTCCCGATCTGATTTATAAGACTTTGGAGAAGGTTCATATTATAATCAAGCGGTTGCAAACAGCCTATAGTCGGCGAAAGTCTTATGCCGATCATAGGAGAAGAGATTTAGAGTTTGAAGAAGGTGATAAAGTGTATTTGAAAATTTTGCCTATGAAAGGGGTGGTTAGATTTGGCAAGAAAGGGAAGTTGAGTCCTCGTTATATGGGTCCATATGAAATTTTGCAAAAAATTGGTAAGGTGGCATATGAGTTGAAGTTTCCTAGTGCATTGGCTTCGGTTCATCCGGTTTTCCATGTTCCTATGCTTAAGAAGTGTATCAGTGATTCTGAGTCTATTCTTTCTATTGAGGGTAATGGTGTAAAGGACAACCTCTCCTATGAGAAGGTTCTGGTTCAAATCCTTGATAGACAAGTAAAGAAGTTAAGGAATAAAAAGGTAGCATCCGTAAAGGTGTTATGGAGGAATCACCTAGTTGAGGGTGCAATATGGGAGGTCGAGGCCGACATAATGTACCGTTACCCTCATATATTCGATTAAATAAGGTTAGTTATTCCTATTAATAATTAAAATAATGACTAAAAATTGAAGTTTCTTGATTTTTGGTGTTATTTTGCAAAATGTGCATTTTTTATGTCATCAAAGTGAAGTTACAGTGAAATTGTGCATATTGACTTGAAAATTGTAATTATTCTTGTTTTGAGTCATGTTGTGCATTTTAATATGGTGATGTCTTTATGAAATGTTATGTATCATGTCGATATGTTATGATTTGGCATAATTGACCCTTTAAAAATATGTTGAGTTCATGTTGTTGTTGTGAGAAGGAAGTTCCTCATGTTGTGATTTTGAGCATTATATGTGTGAAAAATTGATGCTTTGAGTCATTTGTGTAAATGTCATGATTATGTGTTGAACGAAGTTGTTTAACACTCCTTGTGTGGTAACTCATGTTAATCATGTATGTTGTTAGTTGGGTTGTTAGTCTTTTGTCTATCTTTTCCTCCCAAATTACTTGTGTCATTAGGGGACGAATCTTCCTAATGGGGGGATAATGTAACACTCCGAAAGTCTATGACCTTAACTAGAGCCTCACATGTTCATCTAAGGCTAGAAACACTGTACTAAAGCCTAAAATAATGTTAATAAACCATTTAGGAAGTTTTGGAGTCAAGACATCAAGAAACGTCCATGACGTTCATAAGCTAGTCTAATTTAACTAGTGAAACGTCCTTAGGTATTGGGAAGTTTTAGAGTTGTCGTATGAGGTCTAAAACATGTAAAATAACTTTAAATAGGTAAAAAACTAGTATGTAGAGTGAAAACGTCCAGGTCCGACCCCCCAAGGGTCGCCTTACTTGGCTTGGCAAGCTGCCAAAGTAGTAGCCAAAATACGCGTCGCGGACTTGGGTGTCTTTTGATCAAATTACAAGTTCGAGTCGCAGGAAGGTAGTGGAATTCAATATATTGAAAATTAAATTGGAAAATCATGCGGGGAAAGCTGCGCGTCGCGGAGTTGTTCCCCGACAAAAATCTGAAATTTTGATTTGAAGTTTGACTTCATTAAAGGGTCAACTTAAGTGAGGGGTCGTTTGGGTATTTCATGGGGGGACTATATATTGATTTAAAGTTTGATTTAATTAAATTTTGATTTCCTATGACTAATTAGGTATAGATTGTTGGTTAATTGATGTTAATTGAATGAATTTCATGTTGATCATGTTCCTTTCCCCAATTCCCTAAATCATGGTCTTAATTGTAAGTTCATGGGAATTTAAGTATGAATTGATCATTACACTTGTTTTATCTGTTCTAATTCATCATGGATTTCTTAGGGTAATGTATTGTTGGTATTGGACTATTCCTTGAAGAATTCATGATGAACTCTATTCCCTTTAACCCTAGGTTATGAATTGGTATTAATTGGATAGTGACGAGTCAATCGACCTAGTTCTTGTGTTAATTACTATTGATTGATGTTATAACACCTATTGTTGGATGTGATTGGTTGGTTGATGGTAAAACCATTATCATGACCGGAGTCCAGACCCTAGCCGAAACCAGCTTCTTTAACCTCTCAGAGGTCGTAGACAAGCCTACATACATCATCGTTACATCATGTAGGTTAATTTTAGCAGAAAATTTTGAACTTTTTGTTTACTTAGACTTCGTAGTGAGAAACATTCAACTCCTATAAGACTATCTACATAAACTCATATGTTTTTAACAACAACCATCTAATATCAAGATAATCAAATGAAAGACAGTCATATCTGTATTAAAATATAGAGTTGCAAAAATGGCACCAATACAATATCTGAAAATAACTGGGAAAGAAAAACTAGTGGAACATACTCCAATAGCTCATGCTTACATCTAAGCTAGAATATAAATGATAGTCATCCTCAAAAGCATGAAGGCCTACCAAATCCGGATGAATGCTCCACGTCCGGATAACTTCAGAGTTGATTCGTAAGTTCTAGCGTTCACCTGCACCTGCACCTAAAAATAGAGAGTTGTATGGGATTAGTACACACTTGTACTAAGTATGGGTATATGCAAGCACACACCAAGGACATGCATGATTAAGAAGAGCTCTCTCCTAACGATATGAATTATGGAAACTCAAGTCAGTGGACTTGCAAAAATCAAATTAGGAAACTCATGTTATGAGAGTAACATGCATCATCATACGTAACATATTGCACACAGCACATAGCATATTGCTTATTAGCACATTACATATTTCATATGATTCGTCCATATGCCATGAGACCTTGGAATCATGGACTTGACATTAGGACTTTCGAAAATGAGGGCTCAACATATGGGACCTCAACTAGGGAGCCTTCTTTAGCAAACCCAAAGTCTGCTTCATTCATTCATACGTACTTCATTTTCATTCGTTCGTAAGCTAGTGTAACACCAGCCATACCTAGTATGTTGTTTAAGACTTTCATCAGGTTCGCTGTGCAATGACCAAGAATGACCTAGTGTCATTACTTAAGTCTAGATCACCTCTTGATTATCCTATCCTAGCACATTTGGTATCGTTCATTTCATTATGTGCATTACTTGAGGATGGCCTCATTCTTTCTTTGGGAACTTTAATCTTAACCGACATAGATCATATGAGCATCATGAAATCCAATGCTTAACCCCACACTGAAAAGAGATGGAATCAAAAAGTGAACCAAAATATGCTACTGTATATAGGGAGTTGAACCCTGCTAGAACCCTATATTGGCAGTATAGGTTCAAAGACTAGGAGATATAAGGAGACCCATACCCGTCTAGACGGACATTCCCATCTCATAAGAATTACACGGACCTCTGCCTTCCCGAAAGAAGGAATCACAACGCATAGCTAGCCTATCAGTGCTAAGTATAAAGTTCCATTACATTCATCTCGTACATCATAGAAGCTGGCTTCTAGCATGAGAGCATCATTGCTCATTAGATGATTTCTCCTCTCATCATTAGTATTAAGTATGCATTTACATCAATACTTTCATAAGTGTGTTCATAAAGACTGGTCTCTTCATTAACTTTACACTCTCATAGGTGAGTACATCTTGTTATCATTTACTTAGGCTCATTTGAGATTCCTCTCACCTTTCGCTTTAGCCTTTTATCATGTTGTCACCACATTATTTAACTTTAGCACATTAACTCTTCATAATTACTCACCGATTTACGTGAATGTTCATTTCATCGTATGCCAATGCACTTGCCCCTTTAATGTGTGTCACACTCTTACTTAACCCCTTTGGGGTCTCATTATCTCATCACATAACATCTTAGGTTACTTACTTTTAAACGTATCATAGACTTATGAGTCCTCACATAAAAGCAATGAGGCTTCATTCATAGTTTGTCTAAGTGATTCATATTTACCCAAGATTATGCGGTATAACACTTATGCATCTTGTAGATATGCCAAGATATTGATATGGATCATTGGAGGAAACATTCATTAAATATTTGTTCACGTATGACTTATGTATCAATACAGAATTGGGCAAGGGAACCCGATTTCAAATCCCTTGAGTAACACTTAATCTTATAGTAAACTTGATAATTGAATTTTTCATATTTGGGGGACCCTATTTCGATCCCCATCACTCCCATAATATTTTACTTTCTTTTCCTCTTCTCTTTTTCGTTTAAGGCAAAGAGTTTGTGGGATCAATCCCCCCACAAACTCATTCTTTTTCTCTTAACTTTATCCAAGAGGTTATGGGTTCAATCCCCTTTCACATCATTTTATTTTTCTCTTTTATATTTCTCCTAACTTTCTCATCTATTCAAGAGGTTGTGGGTTCAATCCCCACTCACCTCATTTATTTTCTTCCATTTTTTCTCCTAATTCTCTCCTCTGTTCAAGAGGTTGTGGGTTCAATCCCCACTCACCACATTTTATTTTTCTCCTAACTTTCTCATCTATTCAAGAAGTTGTGGGTTCAATCCGCACTCACCACATTTAATTTTCTTTTCGTTTTTCTCATGAACTTTTTGTGTAATTTGCATTTGATAAGGTCTTGGGTTCAATTCCCAATGCCCTCACAACTTTTAAAAATTTTTAAGACATAGCTCACTTTTCAAATTTTTATCCGAGACCAACATTACCAGCAAACTGAAAATTTGGTCTCTTTCAATCCATCTCTCTCAAGTTTTAATGTTGATTCTTGTAGTAATTCGGGTGACATTTTTCCTGCAACATTACCCTTATATGAACATCACACTTTTAACATTTACATATACAAAAACAAGACATTCATAACACACAAATTTCAGGCAGCAACATAGTTAATTTACAGCACACCCATGCTAAAACAGTTAACGTAAAACACTTTTCCGAAATACATCTTTCATTCCTTACATAATTTCCAAATACACATTCAATACATAATCACAACCAGACCTAAAATTATCTACCAGCAGACATACCAACGCATGCTTTGAATCTTTAAAAGGATCTAATGACAGGGGCATGCAACGGGGACAACCTTAGTTTTTCAATTGCGATTAAACTGAACCTTAAGGGTCTCTTGGGAAAGGGGCCAAGAAAGAAGAAAACCCATACCTTAATGTTGTTCAACACTTGTTTAAATGCTGCCAATTTCCCACGAAACCAAGACTCAACACCGAAACTTCAAGCACAATACCGTCAAGAACTTTGTTTTGCTTTACGTTTTTAGACTAACTTTTCTTTAGAATTTTTAGCGTTCAAGTTCTTGATGAACATTACTATTTCTGTTCTGTTCTTTTGTTTTATATAATGCATAAGCGTGAAAGTGAGAGAGGAGTAGAGAGAAACGTGAGAATGAGTGGATTATGATTAGGAGAGTTAGGTGGAGACTTAGTCAAACTAGGACTCCCCATTATTTGTTAATATTATTATTATTATTATTATTATATTAAAAATCTGATTTTCCTTTAATAAAATCAGCAAATTAAATATTAATTAATTTAATTAATTCACTATATAAAATTAAATCATTTAAATCATTACTTCCACCAAGGCTCGAACCAGGGTGGAGCAAGATTTTGTTTTAAGGGTCAATTTCGGCCACCTCTACCCAAATTTTCCCTTAACCATATTTATTAATTAATTATTTATTTATTTAGGATAATTACAATACTATCCTTAGCCTGGAAAAGACCATTTTACCCCTAGACCCTCCAAACTTATGATTACCCCTTTTTAAGTCCGGTTAAGATTCATCCAGATAAATCTTCATATTCGGGTGCCCTACATGGACGGACCCAACCTTTCCTAGCTCAACTAACTCACCAAGTTAGTTGACTTGGCAGTTGCAGAGGTTCAGAGGTTTGAATCTACGCGCATCAATCCGTGTGAACCTGGTCTAACTGTAGGCATTCTAGATACATCAAGCATTACTTAGCATAGTCATTTTAGGTTTGTTACAACCATGAAGATGGCTATTTAAGGACATTGATTAAGTCTATATGATTCAAAACTTTACTTCAATTATGATGACTTGTAATTAGTCTAAGTAGGTATTGGCATGATGTTGAATTGAAATGTCTTGAGTATGGTTTGTGAGGTGTTGGATAAGATGTAAATATTATAAGGATTGTGATGATTTACCAATGTGCCTTATTATGAAGTTATATGTAAATGTGCTAGCCTCACCTATATGAATTGTAATGAAAGGACAATACTCATGCAATTCTTATTGAGCTATGATAATGATGATGATGTTTATACAAGGGTTAGACCCTATGACCTACATTGAGATATGATGATTAATGAAGGTATTAAAGACATTTTCAAAAGAGACTCTAGCTTAGAAGCGAGTGAACAAGAGTGAGGAGTGTCCCTTCCCACATACATAGGGAAGGTAGGATCACTATTGACTCTTGAGATTGGAGATCATAATGCATGTAGCATAAAGAGGATCCCAACTATATCTCCTAGTTGTTGAACTATGCTGCCCTCATAGGAATACTAGCTAGTGGATCCACGTAGTTGCTATGTTCATGTTTTGGTACTACCTTGGCAAGTGGTCCGCCTTCTTTCGGTGTAGGATTTCATGACACCAGATTCTACATTAGATCATGTGGTCTATGTCGGTTAAGGCAAGATGTTCCTAAAATGGTAAAATGAACTAAAGGATTGAACTCTAACTAAGATGACCTAAGGGGTTTATCTTAGTTTAGGTAGGGGTATGGGACTCTACCTATACATTGCACTAGTTAGCTTTAAGGGAAGTCTTAAGAGGATATTCTTACATATGTATATGCTTATGAATGTAAACAATATGTATATAATGATCTTACATGTTAATGACACTATGTGATGTTGATTACTCTTATGAACATGTATTTGGTCTATATTTCTAAAGTATGATATTATGTACTCTTAATGCTATGTTATGTGAAGTTTGACATTGGTTATGATTCTTGATAGGTTTACTTGATTAATTAAGGTTATGGGGCTTTGCTTAGTTATTCCACAAGTGGACTTAAAGAGGGTCATAAGTAATGGTCTTGTTTTGGTTATGATAAAATGTGCTCTTATTCATGCTTATTGCTATTATAACTTGATGATAGAATTACTTTGACTATGTGTTCAATTATATGATATACATGTTGATTTGACTATGCCTTGTACTGTTGGCCTTATTGTGTACATGCCTTTGACTTAAGGAATATGTCCTATTCATTTGTATGGCATTGATGAATGTGCATAAAGGTTTTCAAAGTAAATTACATACTTAACGAAATGTCCCTTTTTAGCATGATTTGATATCACATGTGCATATGGTCTCATACTAAGTAGTGGTGTAATAACTCCATTTCTTCCTTTTCCCCAACATTTTAGGTTCCGACCATTGAAGGGATTTTTGAAATGACTTTGAAGAAGACTTGAAATTCTTAATCATCCAATTGGGTAGGTCCTCACTTTCCGAGGGCAATGCCACTATCAAGCTCATGATGTTGCTTTAGTTTTCAAGACTTTTATGTTCTTTATTTTTCATTTGGATACTAAACATTGTATGACCTATATGTTGTCTTATTTCATTGATGTATGGGCTATGCCCAAATTGTTATACTCATATTAGATGGTTATGAGATGAGACGACTATTTGAGACTATGTTATATTCTGTATATCTATGTGAAATAAAAGTAGAAGACTAAGTAATCTTCATATACGAAGGGTCTATTTATACTCGATATATATACTATGTGTATGCAGAGGTCCATGTAAACCTTAATGTAGAAGTAGTAAAAACTTTTAAATTTCTGCTAATTTTGACCTTTGAATGTAATGATGTAAGCTAAGAGGCTAGTCTTAGTCCTCAATGAGGACGACAACGTCGGTTATGTCTAGGGGGTATTCTTGGATGTGACAAAAGGATAGGTTTAAAACAACCTATTGTTGGGAAAATCGTATGCTGACAATAGAAGAAGAGATCTTAAATTCGAAATAGGTGACATGGTGTATTTGAAGGTTTCACCTATGAAAGGGGTGATGAAATTCGGCAAAAAGGGTAAGTTGAGTCCCCGGTATGTGGGTCCCTTTGAGGCTTTGCAAATGGTCGGAAAGGTTGCTTAAGAGTTGAGGTTACCTGGTGAACTAGCTTAAATTCATTTGGTATTCCATGTTTCCATGCTTAAAAAGTGCATTGGTGATCCTGTGTCGATACTTACTATAGAAGGGCTTGGTGTGGGTAAGGACCTCTTCTATGAAGAGGTTTCGGTGGAGATAAGAAGTTGAGGAGCAAGGAGGTGGCATCCGTAAAGGTTTTATGGAGAAACCACCTAGTTGAAGGGTCAACATGGGAGGTCGAGGCCAACATGAAGTCTCCTTATCATCATCTTTTTGATAATTAAGATTATTCATTATAATGAATAATGAAAATAATAAGTAAACTTGAATTATCTTGTTTTTGTAAACATGCATACCTATGGTAAAAATGCCCCTTTGCTTGATTTGCACTTATTTATGTATTTGATGTATTGTTGCCTTCATGAAATGGTATTGAGCATGTTAATATGTGTTGTAAGAAGTTTTGGCATATGTTACTTTATGATCATGTTGAGCTTATTTTGACTTTGGGAAGGAAATTCCTCGTGTTGTGATGTTTAGCTCTTATATGTGGTAAAGTTTAATTTGAGCTGGTACGTGTAAATGCCATGTTGTTATATTTATTTGAGTTGCAACTCATGTTGATTATGTATGTTGTTTGTTGGGCCGCTAGTATTGAGTCTATCCTTTCCCTTTAAATGATTTTTTTGTTATTCGGGGATGTTGTTTTTTGGGCTGCTAGTATTGAGTCTACCCTTTCCCTTCAAAAGATTTTAGTGTTATTTGGGGACGAATGTTCCTAAAGGGGGTATAATGTAACACTCGGAAAGTCCAAGACCTAATCTAGAGAATTACATGAGTATTAAGTGCTTGAAACACTGTTTTAGACAAAAAAAATGTTTGTAAACCATTTAGGAAGTTTTAGAGTCAAGACATCAAGAAACGTCCATGACGTCGGGAGACTAGTAAAATAGGTGCTAGTGTGCCTTGGCCTATTTTACGGGGTTTTAGGAGTCAGAATTTATGAAAATTGGTGGAAAGGTGTCAAATAAGGGTTAGAGTATGTTTGGGGTCAAAACGACCGGGTACGACTCCCCAAGGACCACCCCAAGGGTCCTTGAGGAGGACCCTTTCAAAATTACCAAAAAGCTATCAAGGACAGTAGCCAAAGAAGGTTGCCAAACGATGAGCCATCATCCTTTTGACGGGCCGTCAATGGCTCCGTAGCCCTAGACTTAGCAAAAATTGAAGACTGTTCCAAAACACCAGTCTATGTCGCCAACAACGGATGTGCAGCACGGAGGGAATAGGGGGCGTCGACTAACCTACGGACTGTGGGTCAGGGTCTCGTAGGTCAAGCCTGGTTTTACTGTTTTGTTTTAAATAAGTTCATTTATTTAAATAGTTGGTTAATTAAGGTTTAAGGTAGGTCTAATTAACTAAGTTGAGCAACTATATAACGACCCAACCTTCATTTACCAAACCTAACACCCACAATTCTCAATCTCGAACTCTCTTCCTTCTCTACCCTCTCCCACAGAAGACACCATAGAAGATCAAGGTCAAAGGGCTTCAGGGAAGCAAGAACATCACTTTTTCTCCATCAATATTCAAGGATTAACAAGGTTTGTTAACTCTTCATCTTAGAGACTCTTTTCCCCAAAGGGTTCTTTAAAAATTGATTTCAAAAAGTTGAATTGAACATGACTTTCTTGCTAATCCGAAATTGATCTTTCAAATTGTATTGTTCTTAATTTATATTGGTTATTATGGTTGTATTGTGATTAATTGTTCGTGAATTACATTAGTTCTTGATGTTAGACCTTGTTCAATGAAAGATATCATGAATTGACCTTTTTTTCCCTAACCCTAGGTCATAAATTGATGTTGAATCGATTAGTGTCGATTCAATTGACTTAGTTCTTGTGTTAATTACTATTATATGATGTTATTAAGCCTATTAATTGATGAATATGGTTGGTCAATAGTAAGACCATGGAAAAAGGCTTGTCAAGGTGAGTTGGTAAGACTTATGATCTTGAATTTTACTTCAATTGTGATGACTTATGCATAATGATGATGATCAATTGAAGTGTTAATTGTGGTTAGATTATATAGGTGATGGTATGATGAATGTAATTTTAATGTATTGACTATATGGGTTGTGAGATTATGATTAAGATGTAATGATATAAGGTTGGGTATGAATTACCTATGTGCCTTATTATGACATGATGATGATAATGTGTTAATCTCTCACATATGAGGGTTGTATTGAAAGGATATTCTCATGCAATTCCTAATAAGATAAATGATGATGATATAGAAGAGGGTTAGTCTCCTATGGCCTATACTAAGCTATGTTGATTAATAAAGGCATAAAGACATTTCAAAAAGGGACTCTGGTTTAGCACCGAGTGAACTAGTAGTGAGGAGTATCCTTTCCCGAGTAGGGAAAGTGAGTTCACTATTGTACCCATGAGGTAGAGATTACAATAGCAATGGCATAAAGTGGGTCTCAAACATGTCTCTTAGTTCTTGAACTATGTTGCCCTCATAGGAATACTAGCGAGTGGATCTACCTAGATTATATGTTCATGTTTTGGTACTACCATGACAAGTAGTCAACCTTTTTTCGGTATACGGTTTCAGGACACTGGATTCCACATTAACTCATGTGGTCTATATCGGTTAAGGCAAGTGTTCTTGACAGTAACATGAAGTAATAAAGTGAACTTTGACTTATGGGATTTTGACTTATTTTAGGTAGGGTTATGGGACTCTACCTATACATTGCACTAGTTGGCCTTCATGAAGGTCCTAGGAGGATGTTCTTATGTTCTTATAAATTAAATGATATGCATATGTTGACTTTACATGTTAATGATCCAATATGATGTTAGTTTCACTTATGAATATGTTGTTGGTATATATTTCTAAATATGATGATGAATACTCATGATGCTATGTTATATGAAGTCCAACATTATTGGTAATCCTTTGTTTTATTTACTTGGTTTAGTGGGGTTATGGGGCTTCACTTGGTCATTTCACTCGTAAGCTTGGTAAGGGGTTATGAGTAATGTCTTGCATATGTTGTAATTTTATGAACTCTTGTACATGCTTTTTTGATATAACATGATATTGAAGTTTCTTTGGTTATGGGTTCCAAATATGCTACTACACATGTTGACTTGACTCTATTTGATTATGTTGGTCTTATGTTGAATATGGTATTGTCTTAAGAGACATGTGATTATTGACTTATATGTGTTCTTCGTTGTGCGTAAGACCTTTCAAAGTAACTTGGCATGATTTTGAATAAATGTCCCTTTTTTCATGATTTCAAATGTTTATGTGTATATGTTCTCATACTTAGTACAAGTGGTGTACTAACACATATTTCTATGTTTTCTACAATCATGTAGGTTACTGTCATTGAGTTCTTAGAAAGCCGTTTGAAGAAGAATTGGATCCTATTCCCAATTATTCGTATGTCCTCATCTTCTGGAATGTTACCTTGTTCCACATTCTAGCTTTTAATGTTGTATAGACATAAAGACATTGTTCATTCCCCTTTCATTTGGATATTGATGTAAGCCTATATTGGCATGTTGATTTTATATTAATTATGTCCAAGATTTGTATTTTGTTTAGATGGTTCAATATGAGACGAATATTAGACCAATTCTTATATATCGATTAAGTTATATCTAAAAGTAGAAGCTTATGTAAGCACCCTATGTAAGGAATATATGTAAACTCCTTATGTAGTAAGCGAGAGGTCTATGTAAACTTCACTATATAGATGTATGTACGAACATTTTTAATTCTTCCCTATTTTTCGCCTATGATATGTAATGACGAATGCTAAGAGGCTAGTCTTAGTCCTCTCCGAGAACAAACACGCCGGTTACGTCTAGGGGGTTATCCCCGGTCGTGAAACCTCTTGGAGAAAGGAATATGAAGAGTGAAGAACTCATATATTAATGAAGCTTTATCAACAAAATTTGAGTAAGAACGTTGGAGACTTTGTCTTCTTCTTGAAGATTCTTTTTTCCTTTAATGGAGGATGAATGGAGAAAGAAAGTAAAGAGAAGTGAGCATTTGGGTTTTGATTTGGTGAGTGAATGTGAGATAAAACTGATTTAAAATCAATGTGTAACCCTCCCCTAAAATACCCAAAAGACCCCTCACTTAATTTGACCTTTTAGTGAAGTTAAACTTTTATACTAATTTCAGATTTTTTTGTCGGGAAATAAGTCTACGTCGCGGAGCTGTTCCCGCATGATTTCTGAAATTTAATTTTTGAAATAGAGGAGTCCACTAACTGTCCGTGTCGTAGACCAAGAATTTGTCCATGGTGAACCATGTCCGTGACGCGGACTTGTTTCATGGCAGTGCAATTTCTTGCTGCCTTGGGCAGCTTGTTTGACCAAAGGTGGGGTCCCTTCGAAGACCCCTAGGGCGATCCTTGGGGGGTCGTACCTGAACATTTCGACCATATATACATAATTTTACCTATTAAAAGTACTTTTAAAAGTTTTAGACTTCATACAACACTCCCAAACCTTCACAATACCTAAGGACGTCTACTAGTTCAATTTGCACTAGTTTCTGGACGTCATCGTAGTCTGTTGACGTTTAAGATTTAATAATCCTAAATCAACTTTATTACTTTTGTCTAGGTCTGTAAATATCATTTTAACCATTAGCTAATAGGTGAGGCTCTAGCCTAAGTAATGGAACTTCCGGAGTGTTACATTATCCCCTCCTTAGGAACACTGTTTCCCCGGATGACACTGAAATCTTATTGAAGGAAAGGATATAGTAAATACTAGAAGCCCAGCCAACAACATAAAATCATAATGAGTCATAGCTCATAGGAGTACTTCACAACTCCATTCAACACATAAGCATAAAATTACACATAGCAACTTAATTCACAATTTCAACATATAAGAGCTCAATATTTCATAACACATAATGAGGAACTACCCTCTCAATATCATCATGAGCTCAAAATACATCAAAGATTTATCGTGCTATCCTTCTTATCAAGAGAACGATAAAACAAAAAAATCTCAAGAAGGAAACATATACTTACATTTCGTGCAAGTTAACACAAAAAGTCTTTTTCAAGAAAACACATTTTTGGCACAAACCTTTATCAACACATTCACCTATTTAGAAAACAAGTTAAATTCACATTATTCATCATTTTATTTAAGAGAAACTACTAACATTGAGATGAGCTTCTCCCAATTATGTATGGTAATAGAATAGGGCGGCTTGCTCTGACCAAGACTCCACATTTTGCTCCGTTCGCAAACTCAATTAGGAAAAAGATGAGGATATCGGGACTTCATGTCGGCCTTGGCCTCCCATTTTGCACCCTCAACTAGGTGGTTTCTCCATAAAACTTTTACGGAGGCCACATTTTTGTTCCTCAAATTTTCGACTTGACAATCTAGGATCTCAACCAGAACCCCTTCATAAGAAAGATTATCATTCACCCCTATACCTTCGATAGGAAGAATAGACGCCGGGTCACCTATATGTTTCTTAAGCATAGAAACATGAAATATCGGATGAACTGAAGCTAGTTCACTAGGTAGTTTCAACTCATAGGAAGCTTTTCCGACCTGTTGCAAAATCTCATAAGGACCAATATACCGAGGACTTAACTTCCTCTTCTTGTTGAATCTCATCATCCCTTTCATAGCTGAAATCTTCAAGTACACCGAATCACTTATCTCAAATTTAAGGTCTCTTCTTCTATTGTCGGCATATGATTTTTGTCGACTATAGGTTGTTTTCAACCTATCCCTTATCAATCAAACTTTCTCAATAGCCTCATAGACTATATCCGGACCAAAGAATGAATGTTAACAAACCCCTAACCACCAAACCAGAGATCTACATCTTCTAAAATAGAGTGCTTCAGAAGGTGCCATAGAAATGCTCGAATGATAGCTATCAATGGCAAGTGATCGTCCATATTTCCCTTGAAATCAATAACACGAGCTCTTAACATATCTTCTAGGGTTTGAATGGTATATTCCTCTTGACCATCCGTTTAAGGATGAAAAGCGGATCTAAGGGCCCGTTTGGCCATAAATTTTGCAAGTAAAACTTGGGAAAAAACTTGGCAAATTTTGTTTGTCCATACACTTTTTTATTATTTGGCAAATTTTTTTGGCAAATTTTCCAAATTCCCAAATACTAGAAAAAACTAGTATTTGGGCCAAATTTCATTTTTTGGAAAGTTTTAGAAATTTAATTTTTACCCTTAACTTTTTATTTTACAAAAATAATATATTTATTGACACCAACCAATTCAATTAGCACAATGTTTCCTTCTACATGCATTCTTTTGATTTCATACATTCCTTTGTTACAGTTAGTCTTAATGAACTAGCTACTAAATAAAACATGAATTGCATTTATTTTATTTTGGTAGATAAATTTTACGTTGTTGATGCTGGTCTACGGCACACAAGAGGATTTTTAGCTCCATTCAAAGGAATGCGCTATCATTTGCAGGACTACCGAGGAAGTGAAAGAGAGACTAAGAATGGAAAAGAGCTATTTAACTATAGACATGCTTCTCTGCGCAATGTATTTGAAAGAACTTTTGGTTCGTGGAAAAGTAGATTCAGAAAACTAAGACAAAGCATGAAAACTATGAATGTGACATGCAAGTGAAAATAGTAATTGCTTGCGCTGTATTGCATAATTTTTTACGTGAACACCAAAGTAGTGTTGGAATATTCAATGAATATGAAAATGATGATATGGTTGTTGATGAAAGTGACGAACTATTGGCTCAAGGTAACAACATCGCTTCATCTTCTCGATCATCTGATTCGGAAATGCAAGCTCATCGAGAAGAGATTGTTCATAAAATGTGGGAAGATTATATTAAAGAATAGGTTGAACTCTTTCAGATGAGAAAGCATAGGTTCTTCAGTGATTGCAATATTTATTTCCTTTTGTTTTCTTCTCTTTTTTTTTTCCCAAATTTATATTAGTTGTATTTTCATTATCATGATTTGTACCAAGACCTTTTCACTATACGAATATTTACTGTAATGATTCTTGTTAATTTATTACGGAAGTCATAAATCTTGTTACGTGAGATTTCTATTGTGCTATGTAATACAAATTTATGGTTAGTTTGATTGTTTTAAAAACTTGTGGGTATAAATCATATTTCTTAAAAAAATGAAATATGTTTCTCAAATTCTATGGCCTAACACATGGTAAAATTTCACCCAAATTTTCATCCAAATAATATTTGCCAAAAATATTTGAATATCTATGGCCAAACGCTAGCTAAGTTTCACTTGAGTACCTAAACCCTTCTAAAAAGACCTCCAAAAATAAGAAGTGAATTGAGCATCTGTATCCAAAATGATGGGCAAAGGGATCCCATTAAGACTCACAATCTCATTAATGTAGATTTTTGCATACTCTTACTAAACAATTTTAGTCCTAAGTCCCCACTAAATCTATACAACACTTATAAAGTATCGCCAAAACTATTTTTGGGTACACTTTTAAATTGTAGCTTTAGTTTTTAGCTTTTGATAACAATAATATTGACAACACTTATAAAACGTGTTCTGTAGTAGTATAGGCTACAATGAAGAAACGTTGTCAAATTATGATATAATTGACTACACCTATTTACACCTATGACTAGACTTTTAAAGTATACTATTATTATAATTTTAAAAACAACACTTTACAAGTGTAGCATTATAATTTCCCCAAAATTTTCGGTCAAACATTATATTCCCTTCAATATATTTAACTTTCTCCCCAATTTTTTATTTTTCAATAAGGAAACTCATACAAAAGAAATTCTATGCAAAGAAATATACTTTAAAAAACATTTTGTCCCAAATTAACATAGGAGCTGCTCTTTATCAAAATCAAAACAGGGGCTATTTTTTTTTTTGCCCAAATCAAAACCTTTTTCCCCAAATAAAAATATCATAACCTAAACCCTATTTCCCTTTGAAGGGGTTTGGATCTGAATCGTCCAAATGGTTACATGAAAGGGGAGTCGCGAATAGAGAGAGCGTGGTGTCACTGGAAGAAGCTAGGCGAGCCAAACTTATAGTGGCACCGTTGGTTGATGACTCGGAGCTTTTTTTCCGTCTTCTTTTTCAACACATCAATAATGTACACAGTTGCTTGGATGAAACCCGTGTTAGTGGGGTACTTTCAGCAGATCCTCTTCTTGAGAATCCAGCCGTCTTTGCTGGATATTAACTGCTATATGGGGATTGGGTGTTGCAGTAATAAAGGAAGACGATAAGCTAGATTAGGCTGAGTTACTGATAGAATATTTGATGTTTCGTGAGCAATATCCAGTGGCTTGGAGAATCATCTGTTCTCATGTACACAAGTTGTTGGGAGAGTGGTTTAGGATCCAGCCAAGTGTGCGAGAGGATTTGAACAAACAATACAAACTCACCTTCGAATTTCTTTATGATTTAGTGAACCGATTAAAGGAATTTGGTGTGAGAATATCACTTTATGTGAACGATACATAGGAGGCAGTACCTGCAAATTCACTTGTTGTTCAAGTTCTTTTCTAACCTGAGAGATGGAGCCTGCTATTGTGAATCACCAGGTTAGTTTTGTCACTCCAGCTCATTCCTTAAAAATGTTTTACGCTCAGTAAAGTTGGTAAGGGCAGGTGCAAGGTTAAACGTGTCTCAGCCTTTTACCTCATTTTTTTATAATTATATACAGACTTTTTTCTCGTATCGTTGAGATAATTTACACACTTTTTTCGTACATCTAGATTTGTATCATGGGTAGTTATTTGTAAGGGGACTTAATTAGTTATCCAATAAATGCAATTGTACTAATTATTTGCGAGTTTATGCTATATTCTTCAATCATATAAGTTGTGTTGGGCTCTTGATGTGTCAAGAGCACAATGTTGACAACTTTACTCTCTGCTAGTTTGAAAACATGAATGCAAGAACAAGTTGAACAATGCATGTCTAAAGTTTTAACTTTTATAGTGCGACATTGTATATTTCTCTCGTCATGGGCAACAAAAATAGTAAACAAATTCAGACTTGCTAAAAAACCGAAGTTCATTGTTCTGCAAATCTCATTGTCATTATATATTTCTCTCTTCTTCGAGCTGCGTCACATCCAATTTACAAAAAAATTCACGATGCATGGTTTTGTGTTATTTAGTTAGTTTATGTTTGTTCTCTCAAAATATATTCAACAATTTGTAAACACTCAAAGAGATAAATTTCTTAAAAATATTGAATGAGTATTACATGCAGTGATAGGTGTTTAGTAAAGTAAACCATGAAACGATATTAGGTTGTTTGATGTTCATGATTGTTGATTATAAAGAAAATCCAGAATATAACTATTTTAGTGGGATGGCATTGATCTGCTTAATATGATTGCTTCAAGTTCACGGGCCTTAATGACCATTATTATTACATTAGCTAGTTTGTGTTACACTCTTCCTTTTCAGCTTTTAATTGACAACTATCTATGTGATTGTTAGGCTCTAAGGCAACTGAATTGTAAATTACGCAGGTACTTGGCTGAAGCTCACGTTCAGGCAATGCATTTTTTTGAAGCAGAGAATTTGTGCAAGAAAGAATCAAAATCCATTGTGTCCACACTCCTCCTGCTTCTCTTGAAGAGGCAGCTAATCGTCGTTTAATGGCACTTATATGTGAGGATACGGCAGCCCATGAACACCTTGTACTTTCAAGCATGGCTATGATCGCTAATGCACAGGAAAACGAGGTTGCAGCTATTGATGTTAGTATTGGGAACATCTACTTATCTCTGTCTCATTTTAGTGAGGTTTTCTTCTCTTACAAAAATAACTTACTATTTTCAAATTGTTTAAGGGTGAAAACCATTCCTCAGTTGAATCTGTCTTTGTAAAATGCCTTGTGAATATATGCAAAACCTGTGCATGGAACAAATGCTGAAGATATTGCTTGTGGATTGACGGAAATTTCAGCTGTATATGAGTTATTTAATGAACTTGAGGAGGCATCGAAACTCCTGCTCAGAATCTTAGTTCATTATATTACATATAGAATAAACTCTTTATCCATTTAAATTGGTAAGGTAATCTGGAGAAGTGTTATAAATTGAGTTTACATGAAATTTTAGATCTAAATAATGATTAAAATCGTTATCCATTTAAATTACTCAGGTAAATAGTTAGATGCAATATTAGATGTAAAGAATCTTCACTTTCTAAAGCTCAAACGGAACCTGATTCTATAAATATTTATGATATTTGCCGCAAGATGGATGCTCGTTGAGTTGATGCTTTTTTGCTGACTGGCTCGAATGCATTATTTAGTTTGAACTATGCAGTTTAGCATTGTAGACCACTACAATAGTTGCAAGAGATATTGTTGATGTTACTAGTAGTTGTGAAGGAATCATTGTTGCAAACCTTTTTCAGTTATTATTTAGTTTTCAATGTTACATGATGTTTCTCACATCAACTTAACATTAAGCTATGTTCATATTATCATCAAGCATTACGAAGATGCACGTTGAATCGTCTTACGTTCAAATTTAATCGTTTGTCTTGTTTCTTTGTGAAGCTTCTACCATTTACTTTATAAACATTTGTTAAACCATGTTTTGCTAGATTTACCTCAAGACTTGAAAGTTATAACAATGTCTTCTTTACGAAACATTTCAATTACTTCATAAAAGCTCTAGTCGTCCGGTTTCTTCCAATCTTGTGGTTGAGTTTCCTTCTTATGCGGTGACTCTTCTTGTGTTATATGCTTCTGTTCATACTTAGATCATTCCTTAGTGGATTACAATATTGAAGTAAGAAAACACTAACTAAATCTCAGCTGTGTTTTGGAAAATTTTCCACCAAGTGGCATTTATGTTTTCATCCCACCACCTATAAGTTGTTCTTCATCCAAACTTCCACCATACACCCTACCTTATATAATTTTTTTCTTTAGTTTTCTCTTTATTTCCGTTGGTTTTGTCCTTTGACTTACACATAAATTGGTGTTTTTCTCAGTTTAATGTAATTGCCTGTAGTTAACTGTAAGCGGTATAATCTTTAAAAGCAGGTCATTGTTGAGGGTGAAATATACCTTTTTATTCAATGATTGTTGTAGAATCATTTATTGAAGCAGGTAACTCCATCGAAACACATATGCATTGTATTCTTATCACATTATGATGATTTTATTGCTCAAAAATTCTATGATGAATATTTGTGGTCGTTGTTTTTGCTTCTTGATTGTAGTCGTTATTTTTGTTGCCGGGAGAGAACAATAAGTAACAAAATTCAATTTTTCTTGGAGGAAATAATAAGAAAAGATGTAAGATTAATAAAGGCTGGTCAATACTTTTGCAACTAACTTTGATAAGATTCTTAGATATTTTCCAATCATCCATTCAAAGACATTATGATGGTGGGAATTTCACCTGAGCCTGACTATTTTTTTAAGAAAGAGAGAGTAGTCAAGACATGTATTATGGCGGAGGATGAGCCGCTGGTTAATTTGGAGAAAGAAGATGTGGCGGTGAGCGGGGAAGTGTTTATTGAAGAGGTGAAAGAGACGAGTCGCAATACTGTGCCTATGATAGTGCTGACGGTATCACAATACCTTTTGCGTGTTTTGCCAATGATTATGATAGGTTACCTCGGTAAACTTTCACTATCTAGTGCTTCTATTGCTACTTCACTTTCCATTGTAACCGATTATAGTGTTCTTTTCGGAATGTGTAGTTCGATTGAGACTCTATTTGGGCAAGCCTATGGAGCAGAACAATATCAAAAATTTTGAACTTTTACTTGTAGTGTTATTATTTGACTGTTTCTGGCACATAGTTTAATCCTACCAATGCTTTTAAGTGAAATTGTATCTGTATGCTTCCAAGTTACGATTTGTAGGATTTTATATTAACCTTGAAGTTAGGGATTGTTTGAGAAGCATTGTAAATCAGTTTATCCTATAGGTTGAATGTGATCTTACTTATACTTTATGTAAACTATTCATTGGTTTACGAAAAGACTCGAGCTTTATGCTCTACGGATGTTTTCCTGACCACGGGGGACTTCTTCCGCTTTGCCATCTCATCTAGTGTAATGGTTTTCTTGGAATGGTGGGCATTTGATCTAATCATTTTTCTCTCTGGTCTGTTTCCAAATCCGATACTGGAAACATACATTCTGTGCGTATGCTTTACAATCCCTACGGTGCACTACCATATACCTTATTGTTACGGTGCTGCAGAAAGTACCTTATTCAATTGAGCTTGAAGCTCGGAGGTCAGAAGCGGAAAAAATTGCTCTCGCTGCTGTGATGGTTCTTTCAGCAGCGGATATTGTTGGTGTCATGGGATTCTTTGTTTGTTCTCCGCGGAATGAGGAAGAACTTTAGCTCAATAGCTTCCTTTACAATGAAAAACAAAATTATGTGATTTGAGAAAGGTGAGTCTCTATAACAACCTTTGGTGTGAGTTCAACATGGATTATCTTCTGCTGTACCTTATGATGTAAACTAGCTGGTGTATAGAACTTGTTTTTAGTTCAGTACTATTGATGTGGTAATTTGTTGATACCTTCGACTTTCAGCTTCTTTTCACTTTTAATCTTTTGGAGTTTTTCAAATTTTCGAACAGTCTATATGTAACTGATATTTTTTATGATTTGCTTTAGATGCTGGACTAAAATCTACCTCGAGGTAGGAAATAATTTCTACTTGTGGAACATTATAAAATTTTGTACTACTTTTGCAAACTTTTATTAGTCGAGAATATCTTCCAGCAACTTTATAATGGTGTATTGTCTCTGCGGGGAATCTATATCGTGGAGAATCTGCTATTGACAGCCTTAATTTGTTAAATGATGGATAACAACTAACCGCTGATGAAATCTTTAAATCATCTTCTCTTTGCTGGTGCATTGAATGAGTATGCACATGCGGCTCAAGCTGAATTCCTTGGCTACCCCAATAAATTTAACTTTTGTTTTGCGTTTCTTCTTTTCAAGTGTGTAACAAGAGCAATGTGTGTTGCAACTTCAAGCATACTGTGTTGCAACTTCAAGCATACTTCCTTGTTCTTGATATTCACTTGGTCATGGTTATTTGTGTAGTTTAGTTCATCACAAAAGATAATCAGTTGTTCAAAACAACCATATATCTACAAGAATTATGGGTACTTGTGGGTACTGTGCACTAGAGTATGCCATGACGAAACAATGACTTTGAAGACATGCTTACAGCTTTAGGGTAGTCCTGGAGATTATTGGAGGCAGGAAAGCAATCGAAAGTTCAAAATTAGAGAGATTTAATTCTGGTTATATGGGCTAGACCATTGTTCAATGAGTGGACATAGTTTTCATCGATGGCTGATCCAATTCTACAAGGACATTATCAGGTAAGGGGCCTATCCCAAGATCTAGCACTCGCAACAATGTGTGTTCAGGAGCAACCTAGCATGTGTCCACTCAAAGTTGATGTTGTCACGGCTTTAACTTACCGTGCTTCACAGTCAAGACCAGCTACTTCACCTAGAAATAAACGATGGTGAGAAGCTGCAAAAAGGTTAAAACGGTGCTATAAACTGGTTGGTTGATGGGAACAAAACAGGATAATAAAAAAAGGTGGAGCCAAGGCTGGAACCTTTTGAATACTAGCTAAGTTTAATATAGTGTGAAATTTACTATTAGTACACCTCTTCACACTATTCCTTTCTAAGTATGTAGTACGAGACATGTTTTTCGATGTTTATTGTAAATCAATATATTGAACTATTTAATAGCTACTTTGATGTTTAGATCATTTATGTTATACAATTATGTGATTAGGGAATCCATCCAAGCCAAAATTATCATTTTTGAATTACAAATTGTGGCTATAAAAAATCTAGACAACGTTTCCACACTTTGAAAGTGTGGCTAGAGGGATGCTAACTGTCAAGATTATTTATTATAAAAATTTAAATTTGAAAAGGCTACACTTTATAAGTGTTGTTGCTGAAGAGGTATAAAAACCTACAATTTTAAAGTGTGCCACATTAGAAAGTGTAGTTTTATCAAATAAAAGTGTGGCCAATGAGATGCTACAAAGCGTGACCTTTGTACCGCATTGGCCATGGTTTTTAAGAATAGCTTCTATGGTAACACTCGAAAACTGTAGCATAAGGTCAAAGGTAAAGCTTCTTTTGGCCACCCCATAAAAAGTGTTGCCTAAAGTCAGAACTATTGCCTTTCATAAAAGGCCACACTTTTTGCTAGTTTAGGCCATAGTTTACAAGTGTGGTTTAAAGCCTAAAATGGTGTAGTGTCTTTTGCCGAATAAATTTACTTAACGGGGATAAAGTGGGAAGATTTCATCAACCTATCCACACTAACCCATATTGAGTCATTTTGCCTCATGTTTGAGGCAACCCAACAACCAAGTCCATATTAATATCTTCCCACTGCGAGTAAGAACATCCATGATTTGGGTTAAACCACCCGACTTTTGATGTTCGGCTTTAACTTGTTGGCAATTTGGACATCTAGCTACAATCTCCATTATGTCCCTTTTTAAGTCATCCGACCAATTGACCTCCCAAAGGTCATGATACATCTTTATGGAACCCAAATGAATACAATAGCGGGAAGTGTGGGCTTCTTCTAGAATTCAATTTCTCAAATCATCAACATCGGGTGCAGACAACCTTCCTTGGTACCTTAGAACACCATCCCCCTTTGGGAGAGTGACTAATTGAGCTTACTATGTGCCGATTCTTTCACTCCGTGAATAAAGGATCAAGGTGTTGCTTATACGTCACCTCAACTACTAAAGATGACTCGGAGTTATTGTGTACCATAAAACCCCCATATTGAGAATCTTCTAGTCGAACATTCAACCGGGCCAACCTATAAACATCTTTTACTAGATCTTTCTTACCCTCCTCAACATGAGACACACTACCCATAGTCATACAACTAATATTATCTATAACCACATTGGCCTTGCCAGGGTGTTAAAGGACACTCATGCCATAATCCTTCAACAGTTCCAACCACCTTCTTTGTCGGAGAGTCAACTCCTTTTGAGTAAACACATATTAAAGACTCTTGTGGGCGGTATATACATCAATATGAACACCATAGAGATAATTCCTCCATATTTTCAAGGCAAACGCCATGGCCGCTAATTCAAGGTCATGAGTTGGATAATTCTTCTCATGCACCATGAGTTTCCTAGAAGAATAAGCTATCACCTTGCAAAGTTGCATAAGGACACACCACAAAATATTAATTACCTTGTTAGGTCAACAGTAGAGCGGAGGTAAGCTTATCTTCAAATCATTGAAGCCTTTCTCGCAAGACTTCGACCACTCAAACATAACCTTCTTTTGGGTCAAATATGTTAAGGGATATGCAATAGATGCAAACCGGTCGACAAACCTTATATAGTACAAAGCTAGGCCCACTAAACTTCGTATGTCGATGAGAGTTAGAGATCTAGGCGAATTTTAACCACTTTCATCTACTTTGTATGACCTCTATACCCTCACCTGAGATAATATGACCAAGAAATGCAACCGATCTAAAAAAAAACTATAATATGACCAAGAAATGCAACCGATCTCAAAAAAAACTCACACTTACTATGCTTATCATAGAGTTATTGATCCTTGAGGACCTGCAATACAACCCTCAAATGGACCATATGCTCATCCTCACTCTTAGAATATTACAAGATATCATCAGTGAAGACAATTAAAAAAGCATCAAGGTAATCTCGAAACACTCTATTCATTATGTGCATAATAGTCGTCGGGGCATTAGTTAACTCAAAAGACATGACTCAGAACTCATAGTGACCATACCTAGTTCAGAATTCCGTCTGAGAAATGTCTTCACCTCTCACTCTAAGATTGTGATATCCGAACTCATCGAGTTTCCAAAAGTAACTCGTATCTTGGAGTTTCCCAAATAAATCATCAACCTTAGGGAGAGGATACTTCTACTTTATGGTGACTTTATTCTGTTTTTGGTAATCAATGCACATCCTAAGCAACCCATCTTTCTTTTTTAGAAATAGGACTGCAGCACCCCATGGAGAAATACTAGGTTGAATAAAGCCTTTATCTATTAAATCTTTGAGTTGAACCTTAAATTCTTTCAATCTGGACGAAGCCATCCGATAAGGAGAAATTGAAATGGGATTCGTATCCCGTAATAAATCATTACCGAAGTCAATTTCCCGTTCGAGAGGAATCTCAGGATGGTCATTAAGAAAGACCTCTATGAATTCTCTCACTATGAGGGCCGACTGAATAGGAGGAAACTCGGATTCTAGATCTTTAACAATCACCAAAGGTATAGACAAACCTTGGATATCATCTTACAATCCTTTAGACACGAAATGATTTGACCTCTACGGGTTTAGTTTCCCCCCTTCCACTCTAAAATGGGCTCATTTTCAAAATTGAACTTGACTACCCTTGTTTTTCAATCTATGGAAGCAAAACAAGCATGCAACCAATCTATCCCAAAATGACATCAAAATCAAATATGTCAAGTTAAACCAGATCAACAAGAGTAACTTTATTGGACAACATTATAGGACAATCCTATATACCCTTTTTGCAACTACCGAATCAGCCACTAGGGTAGACACCATATAAGGTTCATTTAGGATATCGGGAAATACATCAAACTTTCTAGCTACAAAAGGAGTAACAAATGAAAAGGTAGCAGCGGTATCAAGTATAACATAAACATTAATAGAAAAAACTTTTAACATACCGGTCACCACATCAGGAAAACTCTCTTGTTCAACCCTAGCGTTTAGTGAATAAAGGTTGTTCCTTTTTGGAGTTTAGGAGCTAGGACCACTTGATTGACCTTGGCTATTATCCTTCTGTTGACCCCTTACATTTGGACAATCTCTCACTTTATGGCACAACCAAAGCAATTATCCTATCCCACAAGACATTAACCGCTATGTTTCTTACCACACTTTCCACAAGTTGGTTTTTCACTTGATGAATAAACACCTTTTTCCTTTTAGATTTTAGGGTTAGATACCCTGTCATTTAGAGCCTTTGGGTTCTTAGAGGGAACTTGGTTTGAAAACCACTTTTAGAACCTAGGCTTGCCGTGAATGTCAAGCCTACCCTTAGAAGAACCACCTTCAAAAGACCTTGCTTTCTTAGCATCCCTATTTTTCTTCCATAGCCGACTCTCCTCGACTTATTTAGCATAAATGATCAACTTAATAAGATCCATGTTGACATGAAGCATTGTCGCACGACATTCTTCTTCATGCTCTTCGGGCACACCGATTACATAGCGGCTCATATCATCCCTAGAATTGGAACCCAAAGAGGAAGCATAATTTGATATCTTAATAAATTTCAAGGTGTATTCCTTAACACTCATACCTCCTTGATGAAGGTTGATAAACTCCTCTATCTTAGCTTCCCTCCACTCTCTAGGAAAGAACCTATCAAAAAAGGTTTTCCTAGATATTTCCCAAGTCATGGGACCACCTCTTAAAGCTCTATTATCCTTCCATTGTGTGTACTAAGTTTGAGCTACATCTTTGAGTTTATAGGCGGCTAGTTCGGCCTTCTAAGTAGAACATACCCCCATAGAAAATAATATCTTATAGACCTCATTAAGGAAGTCTTTGGGTTTTTTTCATTAACCTTAGACCCAAAGAAAATAGGAGGATTCATCACACTGAAGTCTGTCAAACATGAAGCCATGGTACTAACATTTGGGTTCAATATCCCGATTTGCTTGAGCCGTGTTGGCTTGTAATGTGTATTTACTGCATGTGCTTGAGTAGTCATTGCTTGGGCCAAACCTATAAAATCCTACCTTATATCTCCATCCGTCATAGCCGAAGGAATAAGCGGAGATTGGTCACCCAAAGGAGCTTGCTCTTGTGGAGGAGCTCCCGCATTAGCAATCTCTTCCTCAACTCTTCTTGCGGTAGCCCTTCTAGTTGTCATACCTATAACCAAAATAACAGGGTCAGGTGAAAAGAATACGTAGAGTTAATACTCTAGAGGCACGACATAGGAATACCAAGAAGATGAGAATTTCCCAAGCATCACATAACTCTTATTCATAAGTTTGGCATACTTTACAATTTTGAATAAAAATCTTTATAGACATGGTTTAGTGAGACATAAACCCTAGGGTTACTTAACCTCATGCCTTGATACAAAGTTTGTCATATTCAGGGAGCACCCCTTAGACGTAACCGGCATCGTCGTCCTCGAAGAGGACTTAGACAAGCCCTTAGCATTCGTCATTACACGTCATAGACCAAAAACAAAGAAAATTTAGAACTTTTACATATGCATAGTGAAGTGTACTTAGAATTCTCACATATCACATAGGGATTTTACCTAGACTCCTCGCATAAGAAGCTTACATAGGCTTCTCTTTTGGACAACATAACGAATACATGAAAAATAATCTACTAACATTGTGTCACATTAAACCATCTAAAATGAGTACAACTTTGGACTTAGCCATTGCAAATTCAATATGCCAATATAGGCTTACATCGATGTATCAAACGATAAAGGAATGAAAAATGTATTTAGACAATACATGTCATGACCCGAAAGTAACCCCTAGAAGTTATGACACTTTTGAGTCGATACACGGCGTACTTGACCTCGCGGAGGTCTTGTACAAGCCTTTTGACATCATTCATCGCATTCATGTATGAAAAGTAGTGTGGAATTAAAAATTTTCACACAAAATAACTTGAAACATCTTTCATACTAAAATTATAGAAACGCTAAGTCTCAAAATCTGCCATTCTTAGACTCAGGAATACTTGGGACACGACCCATACAATAATAATATAGAAATACTTAGTCTATTACAATACTTTGAAATAAAGGACATCTAAAGACGATTATGCCCTCGAGTCAAGTGAGGACATACTTAAACTTTGCTTGAACGATAACTAGATTCCAAGTGTTCCTTCAAGATCATTCTCACCTTCCACCTACACCTTTAGATATAACAAAATATATGGAATTAGTACAAACACTTGTACTGAGTATGGATTGATGTATAAAATCATGAGAAACTGATATTTATTAGAAATATGCTCTTTTTGATTAAAACATCATATTATAAGTATAAGAGCGACATTTAAGTATTAAACATCACAAATAGCATCAAGCGTACATAAAAACATATATACATGAGATCCTCCTACCAAAGGTGATTCTAAGTCTCACTTAAGTGAGTTATCAAGTGACCGCCTATACTTAAGTAAGTATTTTGATAACCTTTATATATATTCTCTTCCCAAAGGTTATCAAAATACTTACTTAAGTAATGCAAGAAGAGACTACTCATCCACCCTCTCCAAGCATACCTAAATAATCCTTAAGACTACCTAAGTTTAGATCATGTCTACTTATTCAATTTACTTTCCCTATCAAGAGTCATTCTTACGACTTCCCTATATAAGACATGAAGTGACCATTCTCATGCCCCCTTCATACCTTAACCAAGAAACCCTTAAACTACTCTCGATAAGTACTTAGTCATTAACATACTTTACAACTAAAGTCATAGTCTTCATTAGTTCATTAAGAGACATTCAACACATAAGGACATTCAAGTAACGGTCTTGGAAAACACCTAGGGACTCACTTACATGTTCAAAGCCTAATCATGCAATGTCTAGACAGCGTCCCATACCACTACCTAAACTTCATAGAACTTCTCCAACAGTAGTAGGTATCCCATATGATGTGAATATGCAGTTACCTACATAGACCATACTAGCTATGAATGGAATCCGGAGTCATAAAACTACTCTGATGGAGGGTGTTCCACTTGACAATGGTAGAAATTGGACACATCCCATGTAGGCACATGGTTAAGGAATATCGAGGGTTCCTTTGTACTCTAGCCTCATCCTTAACTAGAGATACTATCCAAGCACACTCACTCGGGGCTAGCCTTTGTTCTCATAGAGTAATTTACATAAAGGATCATATGAAGAGGTTCCATATCTAGTTTATAACCCAATCACATTTCAATGTACCAAAGAGGGTCCACTGAGGCTTCCTACAATGGCCAAGCATATATCTCAATGACTTTCCTAAGGATTATTTCATGCCGTTACAACCAATCAACCCTAAGTCCACCATTCAAACAAGAAGGATACCATTACAACTTTCAACTTAAAGGATATCATAACATTCCAATAAGGTTGAAGATTCCACATAAAGGACCTTCATAGCAATGTTCAAGGTTACATGTCAATCGCACATACAAGAATATGAGACTTTAGCATACTAAGTCAAGATCTTATATTCACATTGTACATGTATCAAGTAAGGGACACAAGTCTACCAAAACAAGACACACACATACTTCACCATATCACATATAATAGATCATTCTAGAAGCATATAGGTATAACAAATATATTCTATAGGTCATCCTACTCACCACCATAGTATCATCAATCTAAGTATCACAAGTATCATATCATCTATCATGAAACATCATACTTCAATATCAAGTAATACACATAATGACTACACTTCTACTTAGAGACACACATCATCAACTAGAAGAATTCATGCTTTGACTCCACATAAACACATGAGTCATCATGACATTCATAATATCCACAAAAACAAGTTATAACATGATACATCTATAATACATAAAGTAATGCCGACGAGGCCACATCATTCACAATTCATAAAGTAACGCCGACAAGGCCACATTAATCACAAGTATAGCACATAATCACCACCACCATAAGTGGACCATAACAAGCATCATCATCATCTAAGAACTAGACTATACAATATCGTGAAACATAGTTCAACATACCATGCATCAAACCTCACAACTTCAATCCATAACCAATTATCCAACACAATACTCAAAGGCCGTTACCCATGACCATGATCATCAATTCAACCAATGATTACAATACATAATTGAATAAAATATAATTCAACATAGATTTATGAAATTAAGGTAGCATACAAACAATTTTAGCATGATTATATCATAATTCAATAGCCCTAATCAAACTACATAAGAATCAATAGCATTAAGGCATAATCAATTCACCCATAAAGTAGTCAAAACTAGAAGTTCATGGTTTGCATGGGTTCATAGAGTTTTTAGGTTAAATTAATCAAATTAACGTCAATGCAATCATAATACAATGTTCAAAAACCTTTAATGGAAGAACGCATGGATGGAATACAGAATTGGACAATTCATGTTTTTATCATCTTTGAAAATCATTGGAATTGACTCCATGAAGAAAGATATTTCAAGGATAAATAGACATACCTTTATTGTAATGAAAAGCCCACAAAATTGATGAACAAAACTTCAGAAAATGAGTCTTCTTCCTTGGAGCTTCAAAGCTTCATCAATGGAGGTATTGGAGAGAAGAATGGAGAGGTTTTATTGAGTTGAGCGTTTTGATTTGATTGGTGAGTTAAGGGACTTAAAAGGTCTAATAAACATCCATAAGTCACCCTTAAATTACCCAAAAGACCCCTGCACTTATTGGACAAATTAACCAACTCAAATTTGACTTGAAAACGACGCAAAGAAATCTCAGAGTTTACTGCGGGTCGCGGAGGCATTTCCAAATCTTAATTTTGGAAAATTTTTGGACAGAATATTTCATGACAGCCCCGCGTCACAGAGAAATAAATTTTTTATTTAAGTGTCGGCTGCGCGATGCGAAGCCACCACCAAAATCTGGCGGGCACGGCAGCTTGGCAGTCCTATGTTTGGGTCCTCTTGGGGACCCTTTTATTTGTCCCCGGGGCGTCGTTCTATGACGTTTCAATCCTTTTTATGTCAGGCTATTCTTAGTAACCCTCGGTACTTAAATTCACCCTCAAACGATACTCCAAAACATTACTACAAAACACTACGACACAGTAGTTCAATTTCGACTAGTTTCCGAACGTCTTGGACGTTTGACCTCCAAACTGTTCAAAACTTTATATACTGCATATAAACACTATAATTAAAAATTTTAGTACTTTAAAACAACATGACACAAGTGTTAGTCTCTAGTTCAACCTATCTCATTTGCGAGGGTGTAACAATACAACCTCATAGATAGAATAGACAAATGGTAACATCCCCGAATATGAGGACCTACTAATATGTCACATCCTGAGACCACACCTAAGAAGATAATGGCAATCTTTGATTGTAGACCGGCGTACTTTGCCTCACGGAGTTCTTGTACAATCCCTTTTGTATTGTTCATCGCATATAAATATATGAAAAGCAAAGCTGAAATAAAACATTTCACAAACATTCTATAATTCTTTAAAAACTCTTTCATATAAAACTCATAGGAAATACTAAGTCTCATTTCATCAAATCTTAGACACAAGAGTACTTTGGGACACGACTCATACAATACAAATATAGAAATACTTAGTCTGTTACAATACTTCAATAAGAGATAAAAAAAAGACATCTATGCCCTCGAGTCAAATGAGGACATACTTCAACTTCACTTGAATGATTCTACAATCCAAATCTTGTTTCCCAAATTGCCCTCACCTACCAACCACTATAGATATAGATAAAAGCATGGAATTAGTACAAACACATGTACTAAGTATGCCATAATGCATAAAATCATGAAAATAGACATTTATTGGATATATGCATCTTTTTCATTTAATTATCATATTATAATCAAAATAATAACATTTAACACCTTAGAAACACATAGGATAACATTTAAGCAATTTAGTACATTTTTAAGGATCACATTACAGTGAACAACTTCACTGTACAGTGAACTTCTTCACTGTTACACTGAAATTTCTTAACTTCACTTTAGACACCTTATATCATGTCATCCTCTCACTAAAATCTATCCTAAGACTCATTTAAGTAATACAAAGACAGACAACCAATACACCCTCTCTAGGCACACCTATATTATTCTTAAGACCACCTATAATCAGATACACACCAAGCACACAAAATGAGATCCTACCAAAGGTGATTCTAAGGTTCACTAGAGTGAGTCGTGAAGCGACCGCCCATACAATCCATTACACACACACTAAAAAGATCCTATAGACTACCTTAGATAGAATAATTCTTAATTAGTACAACAACATATAAATAATATGACATTCTCTTTCCAAAGGCTATCAAAAGACTTACTTAAGTAAATCAAGAAGATAACATCCATGATTGACCTCAGTAAGATTTTCTATATAATCCTTAAGACAACCTAAGGCTTAGATCATGTCTACATAATCATCTATCTTCCCTAACTAGAGTCATTCTTAAGACTTATCTAGGTAAGATACAAAGTGACCATTCCCATGACCTCTTCAAACCTTAACTAGACTACCCTTAACTGCTCTAGATAAGTACTTATTCATTTGACATGCTTTCTTAACATATGCCATTACAGTCATTAGTTCATATAAGAGACATTCATCACATAAGGACATTCAAGTAATGGTCTTGGACAAGACCTAGGGACTCTAACTAACACCTTCAAAGCCTATTGTGCAATGTCTAGATAGCGTCCCATACCACTACCTAAACTTCATAGAACTTCTCTAATACTAGTAGGTATCCCATATGATGAGAATAGCCTATAACCGACATAGACCATGGTAGAAAAACATGGAATCGGGAGTGGTAACCTACTGCCTTAGAGGGTGTTCTACTTGCCAATGGTAGAACTTGAACACATCCCATGTAGGTAGATGATTAAGGAATATGAAGGGAGTGCTTTGTACACTAGTCTTATCGTTTAACTAGAAGTAATTCCCTTATCATACTTACTCGGTGCTAGCCTTTGTTCTTATAGTGTAATTTACATCAAAGTTTCATATAAAGGGGTTCCATATCAAGTTCATAACCAAATACCATTTACCCTACCAATGATGTCCACTAGGGCTACCTTACACAAGAAGCTCATAATGAATTTCCTAAGGATTGATATGATGATGTTCCAGACAGCCAATCTTAGGTCCATTATTTATTACAAGAAGGATACCATTACGACTTTCGACTTCAAGGTTCATAACCTTACCACTAGGTTCAAGGTTTCACATAATGGACCCTCTTAATATCATTCAAGGTCTCATGTCATTCATACATACAATACAAAGAGGATTTAGTATCCTAAGTCAAGACATCTCATATTCACATTCATACATGCATCAAGCAAGGGACACAAGTCTACCACACAACACACACTACAACTTCACTTTATCATATATTGCATATCATATTCAAGAAGCACATAGGCACAACCTTCATCACTCTTAGATAACCCTATACACTTCTATAAATCATCCATATAATCATTTTATGCGTATATAGTCAAATAGAAACAATCATTCATCAACTCTAAGACCATACACATAAACACATAGTCATTGTCTAACATGATCACCTAACAACATCAATAGAAGAAAACATACTTTCACATTACTAACATGTAATTAGATATGATCATACTTCACATAATAAACTACAAAAATCATCATAATACTTCAAGTAGTGCTGACAAGGCCATGATCATCATAATGCATAAAGTATTGCCGATAAGGCCACATAATTGCAATTAAAGCACATACCACCACCACCATAAGTGGACAATACCAATCACAACATAATTGAAGTATAATTAACATAAAATAAAGAGAATTAGGTCAGCGTACAACCAATCCATTTCTCCACTTCAATCGTAAATCTAAATCATTCAATTAAATACCATAAGGCCCTTACCCATGGCCATAACAAATAATTCAATACATAAACTATGATATTCAATGAAACTAGGTCAATTAAATATAGATTCATAAATCTAAGACAACCTAAATATCAATTCAATACAATTATTATATCAATCAATAGCCCATAGAAAACGACACTAGAATTAATAAGCATTAAGTCCAAATCACTTAACCCATAAAATAGTCAAAAACTACGGTTAATCAATTTAATGGGTTCACAGGTTAATTGAGTTAAAATAATCTAACTAACAACAATTCATTCAATATTAAATGCTTTAAAACTTTTACTGCAAGAACGCATGGATAGATCATGAAATTGGACAATTCATCTTTGAAAACTTTTAGAAATCTTTTTTGAATTTGAGCTCCTTGATGAATAGAGTTTCAAGGATCAAAAACCATACTTCAATAAATATAATCCTCAAATTTGATTAAGAATCACAACTCAAACCTCCAATCCAAGCCCTTCCTTGATTTTTTGGGCCAAATGGAGTTTTAGAGAATTTTTAGGGGAATTTGTGTTTTGTTTTTTGAAGAATGAAATCTTCTAAGTGTTAAAGGCTTATAAACATATTTACAATGCCCAAATGACCCTTAATTAAACGCACTTTCTCTTATTTGGATGTGGTGTGAATTTACAACTGCACCCCTAACTTACCACTGAAGCTAAGTAGGAAACAACCTTCACATACGGTTGCCCATTGATGGGGCGCCAGTCCACCATTGGACCATCCTATACTTTGTCGATGAGTTCAGAGCATGGAAATGGGATCTTATATCCCTAGTCTAAGTCTCAACCAACGCTCTCAATCGACGGGGCGTCGACCAACCAATTGGCCGTCGATTGGGCTGGTCTCAGACAACCTTTGGCTCTTTGAAGAGTCCTTCCTCAAGGACTCTTACATGGTCCTTGGGAATTTTTTCATGGACGTTTTCAACCCAAATATGTTTGTATACGAGTTTAGGACCTACCTAATCAATTTCATACAATACGAACACGTAAAAATTGATGAAATATGCCAAGATACACAAGGTCGTTTCAAGGAAAACCTTTTGAATATCATGGACGTTCTTGGACGTTTGACCTCTAAACTTTGCTTATTAACACCATAATAACTCATTTAAGTACCTTATAACCTCATTAATCACACATAAAACACATATGAGGCACATAGGTTACTTAGTCATCGAACGTCTTCGCCGTCCCTTGACGTTTGACTTCCAATGCACCTAATACTCTAGAAACTGCCTCAATACCACATTTTAGACCACTTCAGGACTTTATACCATCATAAAAAACGTGTTTGGATATAGTTCACCTAAATCATTTTAAAGGCATTACTATCTCCCCCACTTGGACAATATTCGTCCTCGAAAGATACTTTTCACTCTCCGAAAACTTCCAAGAATAGATATTCAACTAAAAACTCATGAAAACACCATAAAACACATTATACAACACATATTCAAGAAGAAAAATCTATTTCACATAATCAAGAGTATCACAACACAACAAGAAACTAGAATAAATTCTACAACTCATCATGCTATAAAACACACATCCTTCTTTAAAAATTGCAAAAACTTATTTTATATTCAATATCATGCTCATATACATAAGTTCTAAACATATTACAACAATTTTAGACAAAAAAATTAATTAGTCAATTTCACAATTTTTTTTACAGTGAGCAGGCAATGATAAAGAGAATTTTTCAACATTTTTCAAAAATGTAACTTTTAGGCAATTCATGATGGAAACGTTCTAATATACAAGGAAAAATCACATAAACACATCTTACGAAATAAGCATAGCTTCATGTATTGCACAATGCAAGGAATCAATGAAATTCAATTTCAACAAGACCCCTAAACACAATGCACATGCAGCATGCTTCTATGACTTCTATACCATCTACTAACCATACTCCCCCACGTAGAAGTAACTCATACCACTAAATAAACACAATTACTTACCATCATCATAATCATCCTCATTCGGCTTAGATCCTCTCGCTGGAGTGCATAGAAATGAGCCTTCACCTTTGGAACATTAGGAGCAACTTTCTTACCATAAAACACATTATAAAACACACATTCAAGGAGAAACATGAATTTCATATAATCTAGAGTATCACAACACAACAAGAAACTAGAATAAATTCTACAAGTCATTATTCTATAAAAGTCGTATCCTTCTTTTCAAATTGCAACAACTTATTTTATATTCAACATCATACTCATAATACATCAGTTCTAGCCATATTACAACAATTTTAGACCAAAGAATGAATTAGTTAATTTCACAATTTTTTTTATAGTGAGCAGGCAATGATACGAAAATTTTTTCAACATTTTTAAAAAATGTAACTTTTAGGGAATTCATGATGGAAACATTCTAATATGCAAGGAAAAATCACATGAACACATCTTACGAAATAAGCATAACTTCATGGAATCCACAATTCAAGGAATCAATGAAATTCAATTTCAACAAGACCCCTAAACACAATGCACATGCAGCATGCTTCTATGACTTTCTATGCCATGTACTAACCATACTCCCCCACTTAGAAGTAACTCATACCACTTAATAAACACAAGAACTTACCATCATCATAATCACCCTCATCCGGCTTAGATCCTCTCACTTGATTGCAGAGAAATGAGCCTTCGCCTTTGGAACATCATCTTTTGGAACATTAGAAGCAACTTGCTTACCATAAAACAAATTATAAAACAAACATTCAAGGAGAAATATAAATTTCATATAATCAAGAGTATCACAACACAACAATAAACTAGATTAAATTCTACAACTCATCATTCAATAAAAGTCGCATCCTGCTTGTCAAATAGCAACAACTTATTTTATATTCAAGATCATGCTTATATACATCAGTTCTAACCATATTACAACAATTTTAGACCAAAGAATGAATTAGTCAATTTCACAATTTTTTTTACACTGAGCAGGCAATGATACAGAGAATTTTTCAACATTTTTCAAAAATGGAACTTTTAGGCAATTCATGATGGAAACATGATAATATGCAAGGAAAAATCACATAAACACATCTTAAAAATAAGCATAATTTCATGGAATGCACAATGTAAGGAATCAATGAAATTCAATTTCAACAAGACGCCTAAACACAATGCACATGCAACATGCTTCTATGACTTTCTATACCATCTACTAACCATACTCCCCCACTTAGAAGTAACTCATACCACTTAATAAACACAAGAACTTACCATCATCATAATCACCCTCATCCGGCTTAGATCCTCTCACTTGAGTGCAGAGAAATGAGCCTTCGCCTTTGGAACATCATCTTTTGGAACATTAGGAGCAACTTGCTTACCCTATCTTCATCTAGCCGCAATGGTAGGACAATCTCTCCCCTTGCGTCCATCGTTACCACTTCCAAGACAACTACCGGTACCCAATAGACATTCCCCATAGTGCCTGTTTTCACAAGAAGCACATGTAGGTTTTCCATTTTGAGAACCACCTCCTTTCTCAAATTTCACCTTAGCATTCCTAGGTTCTTCTTGAGATTGAGCCCTCTTCTTCGACCTAGGTTGACCTTGATCGCTTAACCACTTCTTTTCAAGTTCCTAGCAATCATTCAAAGTTTAGACTCCTCAATAAATTGAGCATACACCATGAGTCTAGCTAAGATCATTTCATCATGTAGCATGGCCGTACAATACTTCACTAGATCAGGGACACCCGTCACAAACCTACTCATCTCATCCCTAGGGTTAGACAGTAAGGATGGTGCATATGTAGACAACATTGAGAACTTGAAATAGTACTCCTCAACACTAATATTGCTTGCTTGAGATTTATAAATTACTCTACCTTAACCTCCCTCCTCTCACGGGGAAAGTACTTTCCTAGAAAAGCTTCCTTAAATTCTTCCTACGCAATAGGACCTGACTCAACAGGCCTATTATCCTTCCATTGAGTGTACCACACTTGATAAATATCCCTAAATTGATACGAAGCTAACTCCGCCTTCTCCCTAGATGTAACCCCCATAGCACTCAACACCTTGTACACACCATATAGAAACTCTAGGGTATCCTCTCCCCCACAAAGCCAAGAAAGATAGGAGGATTCATCCTCACAAAATCTCTCAATCTAGATATCATAGTGCTCTCCACAACATTCACTGTAGGCTCCATACTCAAAATCACTTGAGTAGTCACGGCTCGGCTAAGGCAAGCAAAGCCTCTCTAATCTCTCTATTAGTCAATTCTAGGGGAACTACCGAAACATCATTACCTCCTTCCGAAATAGGGACTTGATCACCTTGAGAACCTTGATCAACTTGCTCAACTTGCTCAACTTGAGGAGGAATCTCCTCATTCACATCATTCTCCTCAACCCTCCTAGCCGGTGTCCTCTTCGTATTCATCTTCCTAGAAACACAAGGAAACCATAAGAAAAGATTAATCATATCTTTTACTCTACGACACGACATAGGAGTAGAAAAGAAGGGAAACTCTATCTTTCCTATAGCATCTCGCCCATAGATGTGTCGCGACTCGCACAGATGGTCAAGACTCTACTAGACCTGACTTGATGAGACTTTTTGATTCCTAAGACTACTTTCATAACCTATGATCTGATACCAAGATTGTCACATCCCAAGCCACACCCTAGAAGATAGTTCCAATATCGGATTGTAGACCGGCGTAGTTAACCTCTCAGAGGTCTTGTACAAACCCTTTCGTATCATTCATCGCATATAAACATATGAAAAGTAGTGCGAAATTAAAACTTTTCATAAACATTAAATAAGTCTTTCAAAACTCTTTCATATATAACTCATAGGAAATACTAAGTCTCATTTCATCAAATCTTATACAGAAGAGTACTTTGGGACGGCCCATAAAATACGAATATAGAAATACTTAGTCTATTACAATACTTCAACAAGAGATATAAAATACATCTATGCCCTCGAGTCAAATGAGGACATAATTTAACTTCACTTGAATGATTCTACGATCCAAGTCTTGCTTTCCAAATGCTTCTCACCTACCAACACTATAGAGATACATAAAATCATGGAAATAATTAGTACAAACACATGTACTAAGTATGGCAGGATGCATAAAATTATGAAAATGGACATTTATTTGAAATTTGCATATGTTAAATTTAAATATCATATCATAATCATAAGAATAACATTTAATACCTTAGAAACACGTCAGATAACATTTCAACAATTTAGAACATTTTTAAGGAACACATTATAGTGAAATAGTTCACTCTACAGTGAAGTTACTTAACTTCACTTTAGACACCTTCTATATGTAATCCTCTAACTAAAAGCTATCCTAAGACTCACTTAAGTAAGACAAAGCGAGACCGCCCATACACCCTCTGTAGACACACCTAAATAATCCTTAAGAACACCTATAATGAGATACACACCAAGCACATAAACATGATATCCTCCTACCAAAGGTGATTCTAAGGTTCACTAGAGTGAGTTGTGAAGCGACCGCCCATACAATCTCTTAAACACACTAAAGAGATCCTATAGACTACCTAAGATAAAATAATTCTCAATTAATACAACAACATATAGATAATATGACATTCTCTTTCCAAAGGCTATCAAAAGACTTACTTAAGTATATCAAGAAGATAACGTCCATGATTGACCTCTTTAAGATTACCTGAATAATCCTTAAGACTATCTAAGGCTCAGATCACGTCTACATAATCAACCATCTTCCCTAACAAGAGTCATTCTTAAGACTTATATAGGTAAGTTACGAAGTGACCATTCTCATGCCCCCTTCACACCCTAACTAGAGTCATTTAACATATTTTCTTAACTTAAGTTATTACATTCACTAGTTCATTTAAGAGAATTTCATCACATAACGACATTCAAGTAATGGTCTTGGACAAGACCTAGGGACTCTAACTAACTCCTTCAAAGCCTATTGTTCAATGTCTAGATTGCGTCCACTACCACAACCTAAAATTCATTGAACTTATCTAATGCTAGTAGGTATCCCATATGAAGAGAATAGGTAATAACCGACATATACCATGGTAGCAAAACATGAAATTCTGAGTGGTAACCTACTCAGACGGTGTTCAACTTGCCAATAGTAGAACTTGGACACATCCCATGTAGGTAGATGGTTATGGAATACGAAGGGCGTGCTTTGTACACTAGTATCTTCCATTAACTAGAACTAATTCCCTTATCATACTTACTCGGTGCTAGCCTTTGTTCCTATAGAGTAATTTACATCAAAGATTCAGATAAAGGGGTTCCATATCAAGTTCATAACCTTACCCTACCAATGATGTCCACTGGGGCTACCTTAC
The DNA here is from genome assembly GCF_001406875.1 of Solanum pennellii. Classification (NCBI taxonomy): domain Eukaryota; kingdom Viridiplantae; phylum Streptophyta; class Magnoliopsida; order Solanales; family Solanaceae; genus Solanum; species Solanum pennellii. Next base: position 57,817,948 of record NC_028641.1, read on the forward strand.
AATAGAGACAAGAAGCTCATAATGACTTTCCTAAAGATTGATATGATGATGTTCCAAACAACCAATCTTAGGTCCATTATTTATTACAAGAAGGATACCATTATGACTTTCGACTTCAAGGTTCATAACCTTACCACTAAGTTCAAGGTTTCACATAAAGGACCCTCTTAACATCATTCAAGGTCTCATGTCATTCATACATACAAGACTAAGAGGCTTTAGCATCCTAAGTCAAGACATTTCATATTCACATTCATACATGCATCAAGCAAGGGACACAAGTCTACCACACAAGACACACTAGGACTTCACTTTATCACATATTGCATATCATATTCAAGGAGCAGATATGCACAACCTTCATTACCTTTATATCACACTATACACTACTATAACATCATCAGTATAACCATTATAGTGTCATATAGTAAAATAGGTACAATCATGCATCAACTCTAAAACTACACACATAAACACATAGTCATAGTCTAACATGATCACCTAACTACATCAATAGAAGAACACATACTTTCACATTACTAACATGTAATTATATATGATCATACTTCAAAAAATAGACTACAAAAATCATCATAATACTTCAAGTAGTGACGACAAGACCATGATCATCATAATAAATAAAGTAACACCGACAAGGTCACATCAATTACAATTAAAGCACATAGCACCACCACCATAAGTGGACCATACCAATCACAACATAATTGAAGTATAGTTTATATATAAAAAAAGATAATTAGGGAAGCGTACCACTAATCCATTCTATCCAATTCGATCCAAAGCTAAATCATCCAATTCAATACCATAAGTCCCTTACCCTTGGCCATAACCAATAATTCAGTACATAAACTATGATATTCAATGAAACTAGGTCAATTCAATATAGATTAATCAATATAATATAACCTAGATAACAATTCAATACAATTATTACATCGATCAATAGCCTATAGAAAACTATACTAGAATTCATAAACAATAAGTCCAACTCCCTTAACCCATAAATTAGTCATAAACTACGGTTCACAAGTTTCATCGATTCATACGTTAATTGAGTTAAAATCATATAATTAACAACAATTCAATCAATATACAATGACTTTAATGCAAGAACTCATGGATAGATCATGAAAATTGGACAATTCATCAGTGGAACTTTTAGAACACTTCTTTGGATTTGGGCTCATTGATGCATAGAGTTTAAAGGATCAAAAACCATACCTCAATAATATAATTCTCAAATTTGATGAATAATCACCACTCAAACCTCCAATCCAAGCCCTTCCTTGAGTTTTTTGCTCCAATGGAGTTCTAGAGAATTTCTAAGGGAATTTGGATTTTGATTTTTGAAGAATGAAATCTTCCAAGTGTTAAAGAATTATAAACATATTTAAAATACCAAAAAGAACCTTAAGTAAATTCCCTTTATTTTATTTGGACGTGGGGTGAATTTATAACTTAACTCCTAACTTAACAGTGATGCTGGCAGGAGACAACCTTCCTAGATTGTTGCCCATCGATGGGGTATCAGTCCTCCAACGGACCGTCCTGTCCTCTGTCGATGGGTGCAAATGCTGGAAAAGGGAAGCTTGGCTCCCTAGTCAAAGTAGTAAAGCACGCCCTAAATCGACGGGGAGTCGACCAGCCTACTAGCCGTCGATTGCCTCAGTCAATTGGGCTGGTCGAAGACACCCTTTGGCTCTTTGAAAATCCTTTCTCAAGGACCCTTTGATGGTCCTTGGGGATATTTGCCCACACGTTTCCAACCCAAATATGTTTGTATACGCGTTTAGGACCTACCACATCCATTTCATCTAAAACAAACACGTTAAACTCGATGAAACATGCCAAGACACACAAGGTCATTTCAAGGAAAACCTTTCGAACGTCATGGATGTTCTTGGACGTTTGACCTCCAAACTTCACGAAACTTGACACACTGCCTATTAACAACATAATAATTAATTTAAGGACCTTATAACATAATTGATCACATATAAAAGACATATGAGGTACATAGGTGACATAATCGTCGAACGTCTAGGTCATCCCTTGACGTTTGACTTCAAATACACCTAAAACTCTAGACAATGTCTCAATACGACATCTATTACCACTTTAAGACCTTAGAGATGTAACACCCTAAAACAAACTAAGGTTAACTGGAGCTTCATTATTGTTTCTTGAGTAATTTTAGGTTAAAATGAGTTATGTTAGTTTCCTTAGGCAGTTTGTGAAGTTTGGTTATGTTTGGGGTGGGATGTTCCTATGACTTAGACAACTATGTTTAGCGGTTTAACATCCGGGTACTATCCCACCTAGGACCCACGAGGGGTCCTAGAAGAGGACCCAAGCTGCCAAACGACTGCTCAAACAATGCCTAGCCATCTACTGGTCGTAGCCAAGACGATGCCCCGTCGTCTAGGGGTGTAGTTCAAGACTTAGCGTGGGAGCTCAATCCTCCACTTCCCAGTTGCAGATCCAAAACACGCCATTGCAGCACAGGCCATCGTTCAGTCAAAACCCCGTTGCTTGGGTCCGTCGATGGGCTCCTGCAAAAACTGTCACGTGCATTATTTTTGCTTAGGGTATTTTGTAAATTCATCCCAAGTATTTTATGACCCAAGAAGGATAGTTTTAGAATTTTTAAATTATATTATATTAGTTTTAAGTCCTAGACCTAGATAAGACCCCTCACTTTAATATTCAAACTCTCCCTCTAAAAACAAACTCTCTCAAAGTCACTATTGGAGCTAAGACTCAAGGAGAGAAAGGAGGGCTGGTTTGGACGTGTTTCTTCATCAACATCATTTGGATTTCTTATATTTGAGGTATGGTAGTCATCCTCGAACTGTCTTCCATTCAAGGAGTCCTTTCGAAAAGATTTCAAAAAGGGTTTTCAAACATTACTTTCTTCTATCTTTAATTCTAAGCAATGGATCTTCATCTAAAAGTGTTTTAATGATTCAAATATATTTCTAGTATTAATTGATTATTTTTATGTCAATCCGTAATGAACTCAAGTTCATGCATATTTCCAACATCTAGCTTAAGAAAGGGTTAAATGAATATGATTGTGTAGTGTTTGAACCTTTGTGTCCTTATATTTTTATTATGGTTTAGTTACTGCCCTAAGGACCATATTATGATGAAATATTGAGGGATTGATTATAGGTGGTTAGAGCATAGTTAAAGGGTGAGTTGGTTTCTTTGAATAGTTCTTATTATGAATTGCTCTTGAGTGGTATAGTCCACCTTCTTGGTTGCGGTGTTTACTTGATTTCTTTGGTTATATTTGGTATGTATTGTGAGTATGTCTTGAAGGACATACATGTGAAATGAATTGACAATGAAGATTGTTCTTGTAATGTGCATTATGAAGTAAGAATTGCATGTTTTGCTTAGTTTATGCCTAAATGATGTAATGTATATGTTATGCATGTTTGAGTGTGTATTGTGACGAATGAAGGCCTAAACATGTATTGAATGAAATGAAATTGAAATGATGCTTAAGTGCAAGGTGTGATCACATGTACACACACACTCACAGTTGAATGAATGAATGAAGCTGAGTTAAGCAAAAAGAGGAGTTTTGGGGTGGACACTTTTCGTGAGTTGAGATGAAGTGTTTAGTATAAACTCCACTATATCCTAAGAGCATTTTAAGATAGGTAGGAAGATAAATTCCCTTTGTCAGTTGAGATGTGGTGTTCACTAGTTATCCTAAACCTATAGTATATAATGTTTAGAATCTGTGGGGGTTATGTCTAGCACCGAGAGGATATGAAAAAGGGGTGGTTACACATCGTAAGTTGAGATGTTGTATTCCAATGTACCTCTTCAGATAAGTACTCCTCGTTAGTAGAGAATGAGTTCTTAGTAGTAATCTCCTTATCCCTTAACTATGCATCCTCATAGGTGTAGCTATTGGGCAAGCCATGAAAAAAATCTAAGAAAATGACTTTATTCTAAGCAAGTGAGAATACCTTATCCGGTAGGGGTTAATATCGGGATTCCATATCTAGCTCTTATGGTTTTTATCAGTTAAGCTAACCCCCACAAAAGTAATGAAAATGCTAAGTCTCCTAAAAGTATGTACTACTTAGGGTAGGCAGTTAAATGGGACGTTATTTATCCATTGCACTAGGTAGGCATTCCGAAAGGGGAGTCTTGGTGAGCCTTATATGAATTGAATGAACTAAGTCTCCTAAAAGAACGTACTACTTAGGGTAGGTAGTGGAATGGGACGCTATCTATCCATTGCACTAAGTAGACCTTCCGAAAGGGGAGTCTTGGTTCCAAGTCTTCTAAAAGAGTGTACTACTTAGGGTAGGTGGTGGTATGGGACACTATCTACTCATTGCACTAAGTAGGCATTCCGAAATGGAAGACTTGGTGTGTTGCTTGAGTGTTCTTCTAATGTTTTTTCATTGAGTGGTGGCTTGTTCTCCCGAGGTGATTAAGCCGAAAAGGGGTAGTCTTGAGGATCACTTTGGTGTGTATTGAAGGAGGCATATGCACACTTCCTTCATGTTCTACCTTGGTGAGCCTTAGGATAACCTTAGTTAGGGAAACTCCTACGAAAAATGAGTTCACTTCCTCTTTTCTTGGCCTTGAAAGTTCACTCTTTTAGAATAGATATAGTTCACTATAAAAGTCAAAATGAACTCACAATAAGTTTTGGAGGGTTTACTGTAAAATGGTCCTTTTTGGTTAACAATTATGGAAATGCTTCTCTAAGTGTTACATGGTGATTATTATGTTGTTTTACTTTTATATTCATGAATGTTTTACTTAATTGGCATGAAAATGTGTTTTTACTAAAATGTCCCTTTTTGCATGTTTTTGCATATGTCATACTTAGTACTTTATTTGTACTAACCCTATACTTTTCTATATTTTATAAGTATAGGTTCAAGGCTTTTGAATATTTGAAGGCAATGCTTGGGAAATCTACTCTCACAAGATTTGGTAATTCGTCATATATTCGAGGACATAAACTATGTTTCCTAGTGTTATTGTTAAAACTTATTATGTATTTTCTTTCAATATAAAGGTCGTGTCCCTAAGATATCATGTCGTGTCTTAAGTTGGCTTGTGATGATGAGATTCTCTAAGTATTTATAAAATACTTCCTTTTTATATTAAATGTGGTGAAATGTTTTAAATTCCGTACTACTTTTCATGTCTTATGTAATGAACGATAGTTAAAGGGCTTGTACAAGACCCCAAAGGGTCAAGTACGCCCGATCATGATCCAAGGGTTCTCCCTAACTTCTAGGGGTGCTTTATGGCTTTGAAAAGACCATCATGACAACCATGTTAGGATATAGCTTCACCTATGTAATTTTCGAGGTATTACACAATAACTTAGGGAAAAGTCCAAGTCTTTTTCAATCGGCCTCTTATAACTTCAACGGTTGGAACCTACATATTTGTTTAAAACATGGAAATATGGGTTAGTAAAACCAATTGTACTAAATATTGATATATGCACCTAAAACATTTAAAATCATGATGAAAGGGTCCATTTCTTTAGAAAACACGCGAAGTCATTTGGAGTGCTCTTAGTGCATATACAAGAGGGCATATACAATATAAAGATCACAACAACACAAGATATGTTCATAACCAAAGACAACTTCAACATAAGTTCATATCAACATTTCATATTCAATATCTTAAATCAACATAGCAAACAGAACCCTTACAGACAATTGCATCCCAAGCCTACAAGTGCAATGCTCATGTGAAGCCCATAACCCTACACAATCATGTAAACAAGATAAGAGATCATAAGTAATGATTTTCTTCATAATACTTATAATCATAGGTAGTCATCACCACATATAGAGATTTAGACCAATATCATGTTAAATCAATATAACCAACATCATATAAGAGTATCATAATCTCAAGTCAACATTTCATATTTCATGATATCATAATACATAAGACCATCTCCTTGGAATCCTTTAGAGATAACTTGTGAAATGTCTAGGTACACTCCATACCCCTACATATACAATGTAGACCCCTTAAGTCACCCTAGTAAAAGTCTCTCCTTATTAAATTTAGTCATTCAACTTACTTTCGGGAATAATTGCCTTAACTGACATAGACTACATGAGCTAAATGTGAAATCTGGTGTTGTGAAACCCTACACCAAAATAAAATAGTTTACCTACCAAGGTAGAATGAAACATGTAGATAACATTCTTAGGTGGATCCACTAGCTAGTATTCCTATGGGGGCAACATAGTTCATGAACTGGGAGACATATTAGATACCCTCTTTATGTTATTAGCACTGTAATCTCTATCTCGTGAGCACAAAATGAACCTACCTTCACACTTGGGAAGGGACACATCTCACAACTAGTTCACTCGATGCTAAACTTGAGTCCCTTTTTGATATGCCTTTAATTAAATCATAGTATAGGTCATAGGGACTAGCACCTTGTATAACCATGTCATTATCTCATTAGGTATAGGATTAGAACTACCTTTCGGCAATACCTTCATTAGTGAGGTCATTACATCACATCAAACTATTATAAGGCACACATCTGTTTCACATTTAAACTTGCATGATCATATCCCTATCAAGACCTCACAACCATCCTATTCATGTCAAGGCATCATAATAATCATATCATCTTAGGCTCAATATAATCATATATAATACTACAATTGCACATCATCATCAAGTATAATCTATCATTATTGAAGTAAAGGATTAAGATCACAAAGTCTTACCACATAGCCTTCATAAGCCCTCTTCAAGATCTTACTATCAATCCATCACAATTATCGAATAATCCACATTACCATCAGCCCAATATAGTGAATTAAACAATAACATAATCGATTCCATAAACCATAATCATCTACAAATCCAATTCATAGCTATGGTTAGGCAAAAGGATTAATCCATGAATTCTTAAATAATTTGATCCAATCCCAAAAATACATGACAATACACAGTCCATGAATGACATAGAATAGTTAACACAAGTCTAACAATCAATACATTTATCACTTTCCATCAATTCATAATCTAGATCAAAGATTTGGGAAAATTGGGGAAAGGACATCGAACAAACAAAATTCCAACAATTCAACATCAATTACTCAACAATAAACACATAATTAGCCATAGTTAATCAAAATTAATCATAACCAATCATCAATTTCATGTTTAGAACAAAACTCATTTGTAGAGAAAAACCCTTGGAATTGGGTGATTTAAAAATCAACTTTGGAAGGACCTCTTAGGGAAATGAATCCCTAGATGAATAACCCATACCTTAATGAAGCTTTAGCCACAAAATTTGAGTAAGAACCTTGGAGACATTGTCTTCTTCTTCAAGATTCTTTGTTCCTTCAATGGAGGATTAATACAGAGAGAAGGTAGAGAGCGCTGAGAGCTTTTAGATTTTGATTTGGGATTTTATTTGAGTGAGTGAATATGAGGTAAAACTGATTTCAAACCAATATGTAACCATCCCCTAAAATACACAAGAGACCCCTATATTATATTGACCCTTTAGTGCAGTCACACTTGAATTCTAATTTCAGATTTTTGTCGAGAAACAAGTCCACGTCCCAGAGTTGTTCCCGCAGGATTTTTGAAATGAATTTTTGAACCAGTGAAGTCCTCTACAAAGATTTTACAAGAACTTGGACCATGGTGAACCATGTTCACGACGTGGACTGGTTTCATGGTTGTGCAATTTCTTGCTGCCTTGGGCAGCTTGTTTAGACAAAGGTGGGGTCCCTTTGAGGACCCCTAGGGTAATCCTTGGGTGTCGACCTGTCATTTCAACCCTATATAAATCATTTTACCTATTTAAAGTAATTTTATATGTTTTAGACTTCATACAACACTCCCGAACCTTCACAAGACCTAAGGACGTTTACTAGTTCAATTTGCACTAGTTTCCTTACGTCATAGTTGTCCCTTGACGTTTAACATCAAATAATTCTAAATCAGCTTTAATTACGTTAGTCTAGGTCTGGAAATTTCATTTTATCCATTATCTAATAGATGAGGCTCTAGTGAAAGTCTTGGAACTTCCAGAGTGTTACAACAGGTATGTGAAGGATTCGAGAATTGGTCATGGCATGCATGGGGAATAAACAGTGCAACAAAGTTTCATGGTGATTGGGTTTTGGCAAGGCATCTTGGACGTGCAAGGCTTATGTGTGGGCAGAAATTGTCGGCAAGACAAGGTAGTGTATTGGCTTGACAAGGCAAGGCCGTGGGACTTGACAATAGAAAGGCAAAGGCATTTACATGAGTTGCTTAAATAAAACTAAGTGTTGGAAAGTGGCTGAAATATTATAAGTTTTGGAAGTAGCCTGAAATATTCTAGTGGTAGAATGTGGGCTGAAATATTCAAAGTGTTAGAATATTGTTATTCCGGTTAGGATAGAATTGAATTTGAAAATTAGATTCCATCTGTTAGAAAAATAGCTGTAGGAAACCTTAGTTTGAATTCTAGAATGACAAGTGTTGTACAAATGTCATTTGTAACTGTTGCATGTAACTTCTGGATGTAACTACCTTGTGTAGAAATTTTATATGGGTGGAAATTTTTTCTAAGTTTAGGGACATCCATTCGTGCCTTAGAAAAATTAGTGAAGCATTTTTCTTGTATAGATTTAATAATTAATAACAGTTGGGAAGAGTTCCTGTAAAGTGTTTTTTAATTGTTTAAGTTCGTTTCCTTTAAGTATTTCTATACTTAGTCAAAAACATGAGTAAGATATGTTGAAGTTTGTAGACATCTGCAGACTTTCTAGGAGTAGTGTTTGGGAAAAAAATCGACCCTCTTTTAAAATCTTAAAATCTATCTATCTATCTATCTATCTATCTATCTATCTATCTATCTATCTATCTATCTATCTATCTAGCTATCAATCTATCTAGCTATCTAGCTATCTATCTAGCTATCTATCTATCTATCTATCTATCTATCTATCTATCTATCTATCTATCTATCTATCTATCTATCTATCTAGCTATCTATCTATCTAGCTATCTATCTATCTATCTATCTAGCTAGCTAGCTAGCTAGCTATCTAGCTATCTATCTATCTATCTATCTATCTGTCTGTCTATCTGTCTATCTGTCTATCTGTCTATGTGTCTATCTGTCTATCTGTCTATCTATCCTATCTATCTGTCTATCTGTCTGTCTGTCTGTCTGTCTGTCTGTCTGTCTGTCTGTCTGTCTGTCTGTCTGTCTGTCTGTCTGTCTGTCTGTCTGTCTGTCTGTCTGTCTGTCTGTCTGTCTGTCTGTCTGTCTGTCTGTCTGTCTGTCTGTCTGTCTGTCTGTCTGTCTGTCTGTCTGTCTGTCTGTCTGTCTGTCTGTCTGTCTGTCTGTCTGTCTGTCTGTCTGTCTGTCTGTCTGTCTGTCTGTCTGTCTGTCTGTCTGTCTGTCTGTCTGTCTGTCTGTCTGTCTGTCTGTCTGTCTGTCTGTCTGTCTGTCTGTCTGTCTGTCTGTCTGTCTGTCTGTCTGTCTGTCTGTCTGTCTGTCTGTCTGTCTGTCTGTCTGTCTGTCTGTCTGTCTGTCTGTCTGTCTGTCTGTCTGTCTGTCTGTCTGTCTGTCTGTCTGTCTGTCTGTCTGTCTGTCTGTCTGTCTGTCTGTCTGTCTGTCTGTCTGTCTGTCTGTCTGTCTGTCTGTCTGTCTGTCTGTCTGTCTGTCTGTCTGTCTGTCTGTCTGTCTGTCTGTCTGTCTGTCTGTCTGTCTGTCTGTCTGTCTGTCTGTCTGTCTGTCTGTCTGTCTGTCTGTCTGTCTGTCTGTCTGTCTGTCTGTCTGTCTGTCTGTCTGTCTGTCTGTCTGTCTGTCTGTCTGTCTGTCTGTCTGTCTGTCTGTCTGTCTGTCTGTCTGTCTGTCTGTCTGTCTGTCTGTCTGTCTGTCTGTCTGTCTGTCTGTCTGTCTGTCTGTCTGTCTGTCTGTCTGTCTGTCTGTCTGTCTGTCTGTCTGTCTGTCTGTCTGTCTGTCTGTCTGTCTGTCTGTCTGTCTGTCTGTCTGTCTGTCTGTCTGTCTGTCTGTCTGTCTGTCTGTCTGTCTGTCTGTCTGTCTGTCTGTCTGTCTGTCTGTCTGTCTGTCTGTCTGTCTGTCTGTCTGTCTGTCTGTCTGTCTGTCTGTCTGTCTGTCTGTCTGTCTGTCTGTCT
>NC_028641.1:57832260-57835062 GCF_001406875.1 Solanum pennellii
ATCTATCTATCTATCTATCTATCTATCTATCTATCTATCTATCTATCTATCTATCTATCTATCTATCTATCTATCTATCTATCTATCTATCTTTCTATCTTTCTTTCTTTCTTTCTTTCTTTCTTTCTTCTTTCTTTCTTTCTTTCTATCTACTCGATCTATCCATCGATCCATCTATCTATAAATCCATACATACATACATACATATGTTCTAGTCTTCATTAAAATGACATAGCATTGATTTAATTAAATTAGAAAAAGACCCATATATCCCAGAACTAAAGGCTATCGAACTATCACCATAAAGGGCCCCACGGCCCGTCCAGTGTCACAAGACTCGTACCGGGGCTCGTCGTCCTTTGACTAGTAAATTGTCTTCTCACCCATTTTCCAGAAAAAGTTTAACTCAAAACCATGACCTCTCCCACAGCCCTGTGGTGGATTTTACAATTCCTCTAGTGGCTTGTGATGGAGGGTGTTAGCATTGGCAGCTTGGGCTAGGTACTTCCTAGCTGATAGCGCCCATTACGACACACTGTGTGGTCTCCACCAAGAGATGTCATGGTGTTCATGAGAGTTTAGCATGTCTAGGTCTAGCTCTCTTATTTGGTTGTTGCCCTCTCAACCAACCTAGCTTAGCCTACTAAATTCTAAGGTCTTATAGCGCGTCATCAAACCACCAGTTTTATCGCTGAGTTTCTCTTGTCTATGGTCTGGACTGTTGTAATATTTGGCGAGTTAAATGGCAACTCGGTTACTCGTCGAGATTATTTGGAGAGTAATTGCCTTGCTTTTCTTCATCATCTTTTGTTTTTCACTTCTTTTTGCCTGGTAATGACCCTTTCTTCCTCTTTTGCCTTCATTGATGCAAATAAGCATTTTAACATCAGTTTGGAACATAAAATAGTTATTAAGAACACTAAACCATCGGATAATAAGCCCCAATGAGTATCTTCGACTCATCATCATCCACCTGCTAATGTTTACTGATTAAACTAAATGATTTTAAAATTTAATTTTCTTGATAAAATTATGTATGATATACCATTCTTTGTGAGATTCGACTCCAACTGTTAGTTGGGCATTTTTATTTGCTACGACTCCTATATCTTTTAATTGGTTTTTTGGAGTCCATTTGAGAGTTCTCATACATAAAATTTGATTGAAAAAAATACCATACATTTCATTAAAAATATAGTACAAGATTAAAAAAATATATCACGATTATTTATTCAAATTAAACTCACGACCCGAAAGTACCCTCTTGAAGTTAGGGAGAACCCTCGGGTGTACATGACCCTTTAGGGTCTTGTATAAGCCCTTTAACTATCGTTCATTACATAAGACATTAAAAGTAATGCGGAATTAAAATTTTTCAAGAAAATCAATATAAGAAGGAATATTTTATAAATACTTAGAAAATCTAATCGTTACAATCAAACTTAAAGACACGACATAATATCTTAGGGACACGAACCTTTACATTAAAAGAAATACATAATAAGTCTTTAAATAAGAAACTAATAAAAGGACTATGCCCTCGAATATATGAGGACATACTTTGCCCTGAGAGGAAATTTCCCAAGCTTCACCTTCAAACCTTCAAAAGCTTCCAGTCTATACTTATAGAGTATATAAAATCACGGAGTTAGTACAAGCAATGTACTAAGTATGGCATATGCAAAAACATGTAAAAAGGGAAATTTTAGTAAAATAAGCTTTCATGACAAATAAGTAAAACATTAATGATTTAAGAGTTGAAATAGTATAAGTATCATCAGTTACAAAATAAAGTAGAACTTTCACAATTTTTAGAAGAAGAACACATATTACAGTAACATTAGAGTCATTACAGTGAATACATTACAGTGAAGGCATAGAGCAAGTCATGTAAACCCTTTTTCCTTTGAAGTTTCCCTAACCCAAGTTATCTTAAGATTCCCTAAGGTAAGGAAAGAAAGGACCGCCCATACACCCCCTTCAAGTCACACTAAAAGGATCCTTAAGACCACCAACCATAGGCTTACTTAGTAATGGAATCAAATCCACACTCCTAGCTAAAAAAGTGCCAAACGTTCATTCATACAAACTTCATGTAAGTGCCCTTATCCAATAGTATTTATAGGTCACACTAAGTTCAATGTGAGAGCAACATCGCCTACTACTACTCCCATTTAATGCTCCTAATGGCTTCCCTTGAATTTTAACACTTTACAATGAATCAAATAATTTTACAGTAAACTATACCAACATTACATTGAACTAAAGAGACTCCTAAGATACTGAACTTCTAAGGTATTGCCGATGAGGAAGTGAGATCATTTTCGTAGAAGTTTCCCCACCGAGGTTGTCCCAAGACTTTCCAAGGTAAGACATGAAGGAAATGTCTAAACACCTCCTTCAATGCACACCAAGAAGATCTGTCACGACCCGAAACGAGCCGCGAGTGGCACCCACACTTATCTTACTAGATGAGCGAACCAACAATCTAAACCCCAACGTTTACCAGTATATAAATTCTGAATAATAAAATAAAATGCGGAAGATCCAAAACTCATTAATATAACCAATAAATAAACTTCTAAAGTATAATACTTATCATCCCCAAAATCTGGAAGTCATCACATCAAGAACATCTATCCTCAAATTACTAAGTCTAAGAGTATTTAAAAACTAAAATAAGTGAAACGATGGTCCATGTCCGAACTTCAAGGACATCAAGATGTGAAGAAGAGAATCCAGCCCGAGCTAGGAATAATAGCTCACCCTGAAATCTGACGTGCTGAAGACTGGCTAGAGTTG
>NC_028641.1:57837415-57838575 GCF_001406875.1 Solanum pennellii
GGTGCCTGTGCTGGTTGACACTCAACATACGACCGCCACCACCTTTTCGCATCCCCCTGAAACTGATAGGTCACAAACTCCACATCGAGTCGTTCTACTATGTCCATCTTATGTAGCAGCTCATGACAATCAACCAGAAAATCATAGGCATCTTCAGATTCAGCACCCTTGCATACTGGAGGTTTTAACTTTAAGAATTTAGTGAAAAGTTCATGCTGATCACTTGTCATTATGGACCCTGTAGTCAATCGAGGAAACGTGCCTACTTCCAATGAGGCATCCATGTGGGGAGCCACAACGGCTGCATGTTGTACCCCCTGAACCTGAGGTGCTGGTGCAGAAAACACTGGAGGTGTCTGGCCCTGATCAGATAACCCGCTAAGATAGGTAAGAACCTGATTAATCATCTCTGGGGTAGGCTGGGGTGGTAATTCCTCATCTTGAACCTGCTCATTTCCCCCTTCTTCACCCTCTCTCACTACCTCATCAGTCGGTGGAGGAGTCACTGCCCTATTACTATCTGGACCAGGTGTTTGTCCTCTTCCTCTAGAGGGCGTCCTCCTGCGACCTCTACCATGGCCTCTGGCCACTGCTCCTCCTCGAGCTACGGTCCCATTGGTTGGCTCAGACGCACCCTGTCCTGCCGGTGCTGGTGTTGACATAGTTGTTGCTCTAGTTCTAACCATCTGCGAGATAGAGTGAGGATGTCAGATACCAATTTGTATCACCTGGATACCAATTGGACCCAAGTAATAGCACGAACGAAAGAAAGAATGGAGTTTTCCTAAAGTCCTATAGCCTCTCAAAGAAAAGTAAGGGGTTCCCCTTACCGTTCCTCAAGACTCTACTAGACTCGTTCTAGTGTGATGAGACCAACGAACCTAAAGCTCTGATACCAAGTTTGCCACGACCCAAAATGAGCCGCGAGTGGCACCCACAGTTATCTTACTAGATGAGCGAACCAACAATCTAAACCCCAACGTTTACCAGTATACAAATTCTGAATAATAAAATAAAATGCGGAAGATCCAAAACTCATTAATATAACCAATAAATAAACTTCTAAAGTATAATACTTATCACCCCCAAAATCTAGAAGTCATCACATCAAGAACATCTATCCTCAAATTACTAAGTCTAAGAGTATTTAAAAACTAAAA